>NC_142069.1:32487320-32787320 GCF_059756535.1 Pantherophis guttatus
GTGCCCAAGTGAAGGTTATTGAGACCTGACCTTCTCCCTGGAAGAAACCCGGGACAGCCCAAGTCTGGCCGAGTTTTCTTTTAAAAGCCAGCCTGCTCAACCGATTACCTCTAGCTCCCTTCGGGGCTGAGAGGGTCATCCCTGCTTCTCTCTTTCGGGGAAAAACAAATAATCCCAGGTTGCGAGGCGTCCAAGGCGCTGATTAGGCCCCAGGATCTCTTTGTGGCCCAAAGGAAAATGCCGAGTCTAATTTACCTCACGAACAAGGAATCGATGGAAGCCGGAAAGTGCGTTTTTGATCCCCAGAAAGTATTGCTGCAGGAACGACTACGGCAATTTCATTTGACTGAGCCTCTCCGGCTCTCAATCCAGCTTTTTTTTTTAAATAATAAAAAAAAAAAACCATTGAGAAGGAAGAACAAGTTTACCCGTCTTAAGCCTTCGGACGGAGGTGGGGGATGGGAACCCGCATCTTATTTTTTCCCTAGGTCTGTGTTTGTGACATACGAAATCATAAGGAGGCGGTGGGGAGAGAAAATTCGAGTATAAAAGGGATGGAACCACTTTTTAGACAAAGCCGCGCTGGCCATTGATCCGGATTAAGCCAAATGGAACGAAATAAACACCCTAGCTCGACCCCCCGACTTTCCATTGTGCCCCCTTCCCTCCACCTCCATTATTTGATATCAGCAACCATTTTCATATCCTTTAAAGAAAAAGCGAAGAATACAAGCTCGTCCGCAGTATGTTCTCTTTAAACCAAAATCTGTTTTATAGGAATTTCTTTTAATAGTCGGGTCACGATTCCAATAAAATGAACGAAGACAAAATGGTGAACTGGAGTCTCTTCAGTCGTTCAAGCTAAATGGTTTTCAGACTTCCTCGCCCTTCAAACTAATACTGTAATATCAGCAATGTTGCTGGTTCTAAGGGAAACAATATTACTAGAAGGGAAGGTTTGCTTGTAAAGGCAGAGCCGTTCTCCCCTAGGGAACCGGGGGCGGGGAGGGGGAACGGGCGGAGAAGGAACCCCGACATGACTTCTCAGAACCCGACTTGGAAGAGCGGCGGCTTCTGAAAGAGGCCCCGATGAAATCGCCCTTTAAAGGAGCGGCGGAAAAAGCAACCTTGAATAGGAAAGGGTGTCGAGACGGCAAACTTGGTCAAAAAGGCATTCTTCAAGCAAATGTAAATAGTATATCTATAGGGAATACTCTTCGATAATGCCCACCCGCTCCCTCTCCCTCTCTCTAGCCATAAGCATTTACTTACTTTTTTTTCCTTTTTCCTTTTTTTTTTTTTCAGCACCAGGAAAGGTGGTTTGGTGGCTTCTTTTTCTTTCCAGATATTTTTTGGGAGTTTCTTTTTCACAAAGCGCTGATGTGGTATATTCGATATATATTTTTAAACCGTACGGATGCTATTTCGATAACTTCTCCCCCCTCTATAGGCCAAATCAGAAGTGGGGTGAGAGGATATTGAATGGAGAGCCCCCTTCTTTCCTTACTTTCCTCCCTCCGCGGGAAACCTGAAGCCACCCTCTCCCTGGCCCAAAGTGAGCAAAGTAAATGAAAAGTTTCACCCTTAGCAACCCTGCGCAAGGATATTCTCTTCCACACCCATGGTGATGCGACTTGCAAAGGACAAGGAAGGAGAGGGGAGGGCGGGCCGGAACTACTTCCCCAACGTCGGTTTCTATTTAACTCGCGATGTGCCGTGGCGTGCGCTTCGCTCTTGTTGCAAATGTTTGTAAGTCGATCGCTCTATCGCTAACAACAATTTTCTTTGTACTGTTATTGAATTAACCCCTTCATACTGTAATTCTAGTAATTTTTTTGCATTAATTAGTATAAATATAAAACCAATCATTTAATATAGATTAGATCCCATTACTACGGTACCAATAACTTAGTAAAATAGTTGGACCACCTGTAAGGTCTCAACCCTTTACCTAAATTAATTCATCAGAAGTAACTACAGCTGCTGATTCTGTATTAGAGACTCAAATGAAAACCAAGACTTTACCATTCACCTTTAATGAAGACACATTAGCATCACAAAAATTCTTTAATTTTCCATTTTTCTCTAATGAAACAAATAGACAGTTTTTTGTATGTTAAAATTTAGGAAATGTGAGAACAGTAGAGTTTACTCCTGATGGGATAGAATCGTTCAAAAACAACCCAGCATTAGACACACAAATACTATAAATGGGTTTATGGTAACTTCCTACTGCCTTGCATATAAAATGCAATCTTCTGAAGGCTGATCTTAATGCACAAATGCATATGAATGAAAACTTTGCAGAAGCCTGCCTCATTAATAAACTGCAGTCTTAAATACAAAACATTCTTTCAGCTACTCGTTATCCATTCATATTTAGATCCTTAAATGATGTCTCAGAAATATAAGCAACAATGCTAAAAGATGGCATGCTATTGCCCTAAATATATGCACGATAGATTACAATGATGTACATACTAGAATTTATTCAAGTTCCTTGAAGAGGTTATTCCTAAATGTTTAAAGTTTATTCAAGTTCCTTGAAGAGGTAAATTCCTAAATTTACTCATGCTACTGTAACTTCCAAAAATATTTCTTTAATGTATTAGTATTAAGATTATTTTAAATGGTAAAATAAGACTATGCAAGCAGAAGCAAGTGGCTTAATTCAGTCATAAGAAAGGGTCCTTGGTGCTGTGTGAGCTTGGTTGTTTTCTTGTAGATGATACATTACCCAATGAAATATGGGTCATATGATGTTACCTAGTTGAGGTAATGAACAGTCTACAAAAAAACCCCCAAATTCATAGAGCACCAAGGACCCCTCATTTCAAACCTGAGCTACAAATATTCTTTATCAGTCATAATGATCAGTGTTCTTCTCATGTACTTCTTTAGGTACCAGTGCCTATTTCTGTTACAGTTACCTGTCTAAAGGAAAATTACCTATATGTATGGTTTTGAAACAATCTTATGCTTTTTAATAAAAGGTAAAAGTCAGAGTTTTTGTTACTATAAACTATATATAACTCTCCTCTTACAATGTAGCCAATATTGTGTAGAATTTCAAGCTTTTCCAAAACCTTCCTCAGTTTCTGATATCTGCATATGACAAACACCTATAAGCAAACCCTACTTTTACTCTATTTCTGAGAAAGTTCTGCAGAAAAGGACACCTGTTTAAACAATATATATGCAAATATACAAAGGTAATCCTGGACTTGCAACCATAATTGAGCCCAAAATTTCCATTGCTAAGCAGTTAAGTGAGTTTTGCCCCATTTTACGATCTTTCTTGCCATAATTGTTAAAGAGTCAGTGCAGCTGTTAAGTTAGTAACACAGCTGTTGAGTGAATCTAGCTTCCCCATTGACTTTGTCAGAAGGTCACAAAAGGTGATCACATAACCCCAGGACATGTCCAATGTCTGAATTTTGACGATATGATCATGGGGATGCTGCAACCCTCATGAATGTGAAAAATTGTCCAAAGTCATTGTTTTCACTATTGTCGAATTGTCACTAAACAAATGGAAGTTGACTACATACAGTGTACATATCAGGAAAAAAAGTATGTCTATTTTACCCCTGCCTGAAGTCAGTCCCAACAGACCTTCCTAAACTTGCCTATTGTTAATTTCTCTCAGAGACAAGGCAAAATTCCAAGGGTACTCTAATAACCACTGGCTGCTTGCTGTGTGTTTGATGGTAACACATCCTATTTTGTTGAGGCCTGAACTTTCTTAATAAAGATTTGGTGAAGCAGACTTTGAACTTTCCCTTAGAGAAGGGCTGGTGGTGGTCCGTAGGTGGGGAGGGTGGTGTTCAACTTTTGCCTCCTCCACGGCGGGAGGACCGTCTCACCTGGCACAGACAGCGGGATAGAGCCAGCCTTCTTGTTTTGGAGACAGCCGTATTGTCTACAAAAACTAGCAACGTTTACCGAAGCGCAATATGTGTGCGTTTCCCAGTCGGTCAGTTTAATTTTAAGGCAGACAGTTAAGCGTCTTCGTTTCGATGATCCCTCAACTTCGTCGTTTGCGCTCCTATCGCTCGCGGACCTGTTCAAAACAATACATTGTCGAGGCATAAAGGTTCCGCGTAGGCCTCCGATCTTCTCGCTTACTCCTCCGCTTAAAGTCCGCAGCCCGCATATTTAAGCTCAGCGCACATATTTTGCTGCTTATTTTCGTCTCGCAGATGCTGAAGGATATGCAAATCACCTCACATCCCCTAAACAAAACCTCACAAGACACGGCTGTCAGATGGCATTTTAACTATTCATGAAGTATGTTTCCCTTGGCTGAACTGTGAATGCGCATGATTAGGGACTACTTTCTCACCAGTGCGCCGGTGCATCATCCTCGTCAACGTAACTTCAGACGCAAGCAGAGAACTCGGGAGAACAGCCTGCAAGGCGTAGAAGGGCACGCAGTTCTAAAAATAACAGCACCATGATAGCAACAGCCTTCCGATTGGCTAAAGGCATGAGGGGTTCTGCAGATTGGCCATTTGATTTAACCAGTGGCTAAAAGATTTTCCTACGTATGCAAGAAAAATTTGGACGGTTCGAAGGAGGTTCATGGGAAGTGTAGTTTTTAATTAAAAAAAATCGGCCTCGGCATTCTCAAATAAAAAGCAACTGGATAAAAACGTGAAGCTCCGCTGTTCAAAAGGAAGGCAACACGGTGTTTTATCAGCGTCTATTGACTGACGTCTTTATTTTTCTTCAAAGACATTTTCATACTAGAGCATTTGTGAGTTGGTTTCAGAATCTTATTCACTTATTTTCTAATGCTAAAGAACATGGAGCTCAGTTCAGTTAATCCTATTTGTTGGCATAGCTCATAGATTAAGGGTGTTTAGTTGAATAGCCTAGCTGTTATGTTTGGGACAAAATTCTTCAATTATATTGTACTATTCTTTTGTGATAATTACGAGCATTGAATAAATGACCCAGATATTCCATCTAGTATTTAAAGCAAAGCTTTTTTTTCCTTTCCAAAATAGGTCTTAAATCTAAATCTAGTTTTTGAACACTTACTTTTAATTGAAACTAAATGTTAAAAAGTACTCACTGAAAATCCCAAAATCTACAAGCGCACTTAACATTTTTTTCCAATTTATTCCCAAGAATCAATGTCGTAGTAATATATTAAACGGTATTGAATGGGGGGGGGGGTAATATGCGTTCAGGGTTTTTTGATGCACTTTTTTTCTTTTTTAGCGTCTTGATTGGGTTTGTGGGGTTTTTGATCTTTTTTTACATTTTTGGGAGTTGTATTTTAACCTTGTTTTTGAATAAAATAAAAATAGACACAGTAAAAACATTTTCTCCAATTGCATTAAAAATTTAATATTTAACTATTCTTCCTTTGAAGTCCAAATCAAATCAATGTATTGTACAATAGAGTACAGTAGTTAACTGAAAGGCGTAATGATAGAGTACATATGGTTAAACACTGAAATACCTATAGATTGCTGAATACTGGACAACAGGTTGATTAGAATGAATTGAAACATAACTATATAGATACGACAGTGTCCTATATTCTTAAAATGATGTTTTAAAATTTAAGACATTTAATGTGACTGGCCACTAAAAGGCATAAAATGTTAATAAAATAAGAGGCCCTCTTTGAAGAAGGGCAGTTTAGAAATGCAAAAAATAAATAAAATAATTTGTTTTTCTGTGCTCCGCAGCTGTATTTGATGAATAGTGAAGTTAAATTGATGTTAAAAGGTCATTTGTTCAATCATAAGAATATTTCCTTTTCTAGACATAGAAAAGTAATGTAATTAAAATTGCAATCCATAATTACACTCCTAAATTAATATTTCTTTTTCTAGACATAGAAAAGTAATGTAATTAAAATTGCAATCCATAATTATTCTCCTAAATTAATGGAGCTCAGATAGCATCCCTTATCTTTAAAAAGACACATCGAAGGCCCTTTTTCAAATCCAGCTGTCACAGTACTTGAGACTAAAATTAATTGTTTATGTGAAAAAGCCATTGATTCTTATTCCAAGGAATTTAAGAATGCAGATCAATCATTAGGAATGCATATTTTTTTCAAGTAGATAACTCATCGCTATGTAATAGTCCACCATATTTATATTTATATTAGAACTAGTTAATTAGGAAGACAGACGGTAGTAGTAAATTCATAAGCAATTGTATATTAATAAATCCATTAATTCCTTTTTTATTGGAAGCAAACTGCTGTAAAATTCCAATATGTGAAATTTTCAGGTATTTCAGTATAGTCATTTCTAAATAATATGAAACAATAGGAATGTATTAATAAAGATTTAAATCCAGACATGTTAATAGTTACTAGTATTTACCAGTAACACAGAATCACTTATTGTCTATAAAATTCCAGCCCAAAATGGAAGTCTGATACAGATTGTAAAAGCAGTCTAGAAAATTCAGTAATCACATCAAATGGCATCTACTGAACAATTAGAAGAAAAATGTGAAAGAAAACAATAACAAACACCCTTCTATCATAGTAGTTTTAATACCAGGAAAGATTAGTCAGTCTATAATTAGTTGTAATTAGCACTCATTCATCATCCATCATTCTTCTCATCAGCTGACATTTAAACCCAAAGGAAATGAGTTTTTTCCTGCCTGTCAAATGAAAGGTGCCAAGAAGCACATTATGTCACTTTGAGATGCAAAATACAATATAACAGGAATATGTTATTAATTGCAGAGGATTTTGCAATTTAGACATTTGTAGTCCTATGGAGGTATGACCAATTGTAACAGAAGAAGCAGTTGTTCTCACTAGGACAAGAAATTATTCCAATCAGTACATTAGGTTTTATGTTAATCTAGTTCAGGTGATTCAGTGCTTCATTCCCTTGTTAGAAAGATTTAATTGATTAGACAGTTGTTGTTCTGAAAACCCTTTGTAGGCAAGATTTCAGAAACAAATGAGACGACATCTGAATTTAAGCTAACCATATAACCATTATGCACGTGATTCAGATAATTACTAATAGGTCTTTTCATGTCTGCTCTCATGATCTAGCCCAAGCTTAATAGTTATGATTCCATCCTGGTCTGGGCAAATACTGCAATTTTCAGGCAGTTGTACAGTCTTTTTATACAGAACCACTATATGTACAAGCATATATTGAGAAAGGAACCCAATGTATACAAAATATGTTTTGCATATCCCCACTGCAATGAATGAGAATTGTAGGAAAAGAAAATTGCTGTTTTGCTAATGCTCATTAGTTACAGTAGACACCTGACAAGATTGTTTTCTCCAGATCACTTCTTTATCATTCCACATATTTTAACATGCTCCATGGACTTGGTACTTCCCTTCGAATTATGACTAAAGCCCTACAAAGAAACGTGGTATCCTTAATGTCTGTTTTATAATACCTATGTAATCTCATTGCACTAAATTCTAGCTTAAACTTGCTACAGAATTTTTAGGTACAGTATTAGTTCATGATGAGATGACAAGTTTCTATATACTTCTACTTTTTAAAAAATAATCTTTTGTCACTTGCCTGATTTAAAGGCCAAAGAAACTAGGGACATTTCTATAGTCCAGATGCATAAATTATGTGATGAATGAAAGTTCCAAAATTTCCAGCCTGATAACTGGTGCTTCTGTTTAGTATTTTTATATATTTCTACTTATTGTATGATCACAAAATACACACAATAGAAATACAAAAAGTTTTTAGAATGGGTAATCTTATTTCAGAGCTAATCCACAAAATTATTATATTTTATAATGACCATAAAAAGGAATGAAGGTAAACAAATATACCCTGAGGGCAGGGGAAGGAGAGGGAGTTAATAGATACAAATGGGCTTAAGATATGGTTCAGGTTGTATGGGGTAGAAATGAAGTTTCTTTTGGAAACTTCACATTTGGCTTACTTTGTGGTGTATTCCTGCTTTCTATATTTATGTCCTAGCAAAGATTACTGATGATTATTCACTCATTTGGACTGAAGTAATGCAGTCCATTAGGGAATATTGTGATAATAATAAAATTTACATTCTGTAAAGGAGCTCCACTCCACCCCTTGAAAGATCCTTGTACAGTACATGTTCCTCCATTTACATCCCTATGAATAAAATGGTATCCAATTAGAATGATAAACTTCTTCCTAGAATAATAGTGTTAAAAATATCAAATTGGTTGCAATTTGCATATTTTAAGAACCAAAAGATTATTAAAAATAATTTATGATCCCCAATCTTCTCTTTACTATTTCCTAAACAGGTATGTTAAAATATTTGTTTTGAGGGAGGCTGAAATACAGTGAACTGATTCACTGCCACATTACAACCTAATCATGTAGTTAAGTAAATCACATGGTTATATTCTATTCCAAAACACCATTTGAGTAACAAGTCTGCAGTATGAGCTTATATGCTTAAATCATTAAATACACTGGAAGTGAATAAAAGCATTTGAAAATTATGTCTTTCTAAAAACCTTAAGAATGCCTGAGAAAAGGATTAGGAGGATGTGAGGTTATTTCCTTTCTTAAACTTGATTTGTGAATATGTATTTTATTACCTTTGTGTTTAAAGTTTCTATAACTACCATATGCTTTTTTCTAAACGGACTACAACATATGTAAAATTTGGCTGTGATTTGATAGCTGATAATAACAGACGACATTTTGGATTTGTGGATGATTTTGTAAATAGGATGGCTATCGCACACAAAAAAGATGCACACCCAACTTTTTAAATTCTGCTTCTCGTGATTTGCACCTGGAATTTCAGATACTATATTATTTTCCCTTTGCTGAACAATAAGCAAATGAATAATTGAGTATGTCTCAAAGGGCAAATAAACTTTCATAGAAAAAAATTAGTTTTATGGTATAAATATATTGTACTGATGCAAGAAACACAAGTTAGGGTAATGCCAAATGTTCTTTATTGATTTGTTCAGCTTCTATGTTGTCTCAGTTACTGAGCAATTCTAGATTACTGTTTATAACCCCTTATTGTTATGGATGTTAAACTACCAGTACCAATTTATGCCTGAATTTATCTCCCTGATAATAAAAAATAACAATCAAATATATGCCAATCCAAGATCAAGAAATATGAAAGTTTCCATTAGAAGGCTATTAAAAAACTTTATTGTGGTATAATCCACCATAACACTGAAAGAACAGCTAATCAAATTCTTGAGAAAACCTTGGGTTTGACCTAATATATAATGAAAGAATTATATCAGAAAAAAGGTCTATGTCTATCAAGATCCATGGTCTGAATTCCAGTTTACTTACTTAGTGATTCAAATTACAATATTTAACTCAATATTTGTTTTCATTGAAAAATGACAATAATTTTTAGTAAGCAATATTTTCCATCAAATTATTAGAATTGAAACAAAATACATTTAATTGCTTTCCTATAAAAATGAAGTCCAAAATTTTTCAGGAGTACTTTCACAGTGGAGATGGGATCATCTTTTCTTGAAGCCATATTTCTTTCGCTCATAAAAGAGATCTGTTTTTGAACTCCCCAAATTGACTATCTTGGGACAGCCATCTCGCTGGAATGATGCAAAAGTCAAACAGTTAGAACAAGCTAAGCCTAATAGATTCCAAAAGGAATAATCATAGTATATCACAATTCCAATAGAATATGTGTCTGTGTGTATGTATGTGTGCGAGAATGAGAGATTTTTTGTCCTCTATTAACCCATATACTGCCTATAGATAATTATGTCCCATTCCTAGTATCAAATTAAGAGATAGCATTTTACATTCCAGACTGCAGTCTTACAAAGTACTTACAGAAAAGCAGGCTGTCGCTAAATTTGATGAGACTAGCATAGAAATACAAAAGGGTAGGATTTGTTTCAATGCAATTTCTCCATAAAATTCTACAATCAATTGTAATTGCACAAAAGGTGCATTATTTGAATAGCACTATCCTGAAACTCAGGAACATTGAATTTGAAATAACAACAGACAAATAAAAACAATGAAGCAGGCATAGACAACAAAAAGGGGCAAAAATCCAGTAAAGGTAAAGGTGAATGGATATAATACATTCAAAGTACAGGTTTTTTTTTTTAAAGTAAGAGATAGTATATGGCAGATGTACTAATATGTTGCTGACATGTTTCTATATTTTGATTGGAGTCAACCTGTGGTAAATTAAATTGATTGGGCATGATTTGGGAAGGCACATACTTCTCTATAGAAGCTGTTACAGCTGACAATGCATACTGTAGCAGAGCAAAAGCCATGAGATCAAAGGAACTACCTGCAGAGCTCAGAGATAGGATTATTGCAAGTCACAGATCTGGGGAAGGCTACAATAAAATTTCTGCTGCACTGAAGGTTCTAGCAGTACAATGGCCTCCACAATTCTCAAATGGAAGATGTTTGGCACAATCAGGACTGTTCCAAGAACTGGTTGCCCAGTCAAACTGAGCAATTGGTGGAGGAAGGGCCTTAGTAAGAGGGGTGACCAAGAATGCGATGGTGACTCTGATTGAGCACCAGAGATCCTGTGTAGAGATGGGACAACGATCACTACAGCCCTCCACCAATCTGGGCTTTATGGCAGAATGGTTAGATGGAAGCCTTTCCTCAGTGCAAAACACATGAAAGCCTGCTTAGAGTTTGCAAAAAAGCACCTGAAGGACTCTCAGACTCTGAGGAACAAGTATCTCTGGTCTGATGAAATCAAGATCAAACTGTTTGCCTCTAAAAGTTGTGTCTGAAGGAAACCAGCCACTGCTCATCACCTTCCCAATATCATCCTAACAGTGAAGCTTGGTGGTGGCAGCATCATGCTGTGGGGGTGTTTTTCAGCAGCAGGGAAACTGGTCAGTGTTGAGGGAAAGCTGAATGGAGCAAAGTACAGGGATATCTTTAATTAAAACCTGTTTCACAGCGCTGAAGACCTAAGACTGGGCTGAAGGTTCACTTTCCAACATGACAACACAGGAGTGGCTTAGGGACAATTCTGTGATTGTCCTAGAGTGGCCCAGCCGGAGCCCTGACTTGAACCCTATTGAACATCTCTGGAGGGACCTGAAAATGCCTGTCTACAGACTCAGCTTGAGAGGATTTGCAAGGAAGAGTAGCAGAAAATCCTCCAATCCAGGTGTGCAAAGCTTGTCGTGCCATACCCAAAAAGACTCGAGGCTGTAATTGCTGCCAAAGGTACTGAGTGAAGGTCTGAATACTTATGCCAATGTAATATTTCCGTTTTTTCTTTTTACAGCCATTTCTAAAATTCTGTTTTCACTTTGTCATTATGGAGTACTGAGGACAAAAATGAATTTCAGCAACTATAGAATCAGGCTGAAACATAACAAAATTGACAAAAGTGAAGGGGGTCTCAATACTTTCTGAATGCACTGTATGTATGTACATATGTTTAAAAGGATAAAAATAATTTTTTTTAAAAAAAAACTTACATCTTTTTCCTGAATAGTACATTCCTTGCAGTAATAAGCATCAGAGACTCCAGGACCCCCACATATCACACAACGTCCTTGATAAGAGCCATAGTTGCACTCATCACAAATGCGCACCAGTGTACAAGGCCGTACATAAGAGTCGCAGATAACACATTTACCATCACCTGAGAACAAAAGTGTACACATTTTACTTGAGACAAGAGATATACAGAAGATAACATTCAAACAAAGTGAAGCTGTAGTCCAACTGATTACATAGGGAATGTATTTTAAAGGTAGTCACTGGACCTTTTTCTTCCACCTTACATGTTTGCAGTGGATTTTTAACATCCAAAATATAAATATATCACCTTGCAGACTGCATTTAAAAGTTGCAAAAGGCAACTGGCATATATGGTAAGTGACTTTCACCATAACTTTAATCAAACTACCATTTTGTAGTGTATGGGGAAAAAATCCTCTTTAACCAACTGTAACCTTTTTCTTTCTTTTAGAAAGCACTATCAAGTTTGGGCATAAACAAATAGAATGAATCAATCCAAAATAATATTTTGTCAATATAAGCTTACAATAATTTTTAGGATGGAAAAACTCAAGAGTTTATAAACTATTTATTCATTTATACAAAAGAAATGCTGAAAAGACAAGTAGCATTTAGGCAATTCTAACAAAGCAATTTAGAAACACATCACTGAAGTCAGAGCAGGGGGTGGAATCTCACAGAATGAACAGAAGTCAATGAAAGGTATTGAAATGATGGATAGCACCTTTTAGAATCGACAATCAACTGTAAGGAACTAAAACTTGGTAGAACAGACATGGAAAAGATATACACATGCTGTAATGTCTCTATAAAGATCAGTACTGGGCAAGCAATGTAAATAAATTCCCAGTGATCCATTATGGAAGTGAACGTTGAATGTTGAAGAAGTGGGATAAGAGGGACATCGACATTTTTAACTTTGGTGTTGAAGAAGATTCCAGAGAATACTATGGATAGCCAAAAAAACAAACACATGGATCATCAAACAAATCAATCCAGAGTTCTCACTCAAGGCACAAAATGACCTGGCTCAAATTATTCTACTCTGGCCACATTATGCAAAGACCTAGCATCCTAGAGAAGGGCCTGATGTTGAGAAAGGTTGAAGGAAAGAAGAGCATGACCAACAGCAAGGTGAAGAGACTCCGTTAAAGTGGCGATGAGTGCAGTTGGAAGATCTGAAACATCAGGATGGAGACAGATTGTTATGGAAAAATCTATGTGGTGATTAGAAGTTGAAAATGAACTTGATAATACACATCAATGAATGCAGTAAAATATAAATAAGACAATGACAAGCACTGGACCATATAAATAGATTTAGAAATACCTACCAATGAAGAGATAGATTCACATTATCTGTGCCCTAATTCATGTAAGTTTATTCCTACTGAAAGAACAAGTGACTTCTTTTTGCAGTTCAGTTCCATTTTTATTGGATGGGAAAAACTATAATTCCTCTGCTCAAAATCTTGCCACCAGCATTCAATTTCTAGTTTCCAGAAGGAATAAAATTATTGGTTTACATTAGTGTGGCACGAAGCAATTGATCATGAGGAAGTATAACAACTACATTTCTCTATCCATATTTTCCTAGTCTATACTGTACTAACTTGCACTATTGCTTCTGCCTCATAATGGCAAGTATTCAGCACTCTGTATACAGCATGCAGACCTTAGATCCCTTTTTGAAGTCATTTGGTACCTAGAATTTCACTATCAATATTTGCCAGCTATATCTAAAAAATAAAGATGGCTGAAATAGATATATTACTTTTGAGAATAGTTTAACACACCTAAAAACAACCACCACAGAAACAGCAGACCTATCCATCAGTATGTCAGGATGATACCTTTGGCTACCATTCGAATAATGTTAAATGATAATGCATCCTCCTATATCCACTGAAATATTACTTATCCCTACCTTATAGTCAAGGAAAACTGCATGTCATGCCACTAGCAGCATTATTTTAAAAAATTCTTCACAATAAACGTCGTAAACTATCTGAAATTAATTAAATACTTTGCTATCTCTTTATCTGTAGGAAAGTTGGCACAGAAATTATGTGTATGTTTGTAAGCCTTTCTTGGTCCAATTTTCCTTTGCAGAGGGGTCTTTCCATAGTTGTCTTTGGTAAATATGTTGCATATATTCTGGCTTGTCTGAAAGGACCAGCAATATATTTGATATCGTATACAGTATTAAGAGTGACAACTGTGGGCTGATTCAGCCAAATATTTCTAAGCTATCATTTGATCCTAACAACAGCTTTCATATACGTTGTAGACCTTTTTGTTACTTCTCACATTTGTAGACACAGATTTGCTATGCTTTATCTTCTGATCATATTATGGTTATCTATCAGCCCATCTTTGAAAAACAATTCAGAAAAAGCTGATTTAAAGTACAGTCACAGGAAGTTATCAACTGGAAATGGCAAACACTTTCATTTAATGTTATTACCTTGTCACCTACATAGTTTTCTATACCATTTTCAGGTTCAATTCAAAGAGTTAATGAAGCTCTTAGTATTTGATGACAGGTTACCTGAAGAATCACACTCCCCCTTCATATTTCATTCTTTCTAATATTTTATTTTCAAATTATAAAATGTTTTGGCTACTCTCATATTTTAATTAACTATCTAGCTTTTTAGAAACACTACCAAATCGAACAAGTTTCCTGATTTAGGTCGAAGGAGTTGCTGGTCAGGTATGTCCCAAGTCTATTTAAACTGCAATAATACAGCTATATATATGAAATTTAGTTCCAAAGGGTATCTACATATAGAATTTACTTGCACATGAAAAGAGCTTTAGACAACCTCTTGCAGATGCCATATGATCTCAGAATTGTTTTTAAAATTTGCAGATAGGTTTTAACTGCACCTCTGCATGCATCAAAACAGCTTTTGGAAATGAAATTCAAACTTTTAAGAACACTAATGATTTTAACTTAAATTATTCCAAGAAATTAATTATATTCACAAAATAAAGATGTTGATATTTTAGTCAATTAGTGAACAATTCTGGCATGAATTCACAACAAATATGTATGAAACTATACTTACATTTTTCACATAATCTCCCAATAGCTGCAACAGCAAAAAATAAAGTCATATTGATATTCAGAGTTCAAAACAAAACATCAATTTAAATATTATGCATTCCCTTTATTATGCTAATATTCATGCATATGTGAAGTGACATAAGCATGATTTTTAAAGACAGTAGTGAAGGTTTATGTTCCACTAAGTCAGAGATTGGTAGTGACATACAGGTAATCCTCAAATTATGATCACAATTGAGGCCAAAATTTATGTTGTTAAGAAAGACAGTTAACAAGCGGGAGGCAAGTGTCTTCACCATTAGGCCACCACACTGCTCATACTTATATATTACTGTCAATGTATGAAATTAGGTATTTTATAGAATGTCTAGGAAATCTATAGAATGCTAAAAATGGAATGTCGAAATATGAACTTAATATTTCATATATTTCCTAAGCATTCAATGCAATGCCAAAAGGCAAACCGGCAAAGTATAAAACATTCTCACTAAAATGCCATTCTAGCTTTCATTGGTGCAACAAATAGTTCACGAATTTGATAGATTTCCTAGGGATTCTATATAATGCCAGCTTTTCACACATCACCAGAAGCATATAGATACATAAGCTTCATTGCTCTGCTTGTGAACAAAAAGGAGAAGCCAGAATTTCACAGCTGTAGATTAGAGGATTTTGTTGCCAGTAAATTAAAAAAAAAATTTTTTTTTGCTATATCCATTTAAAATAGTAAGTAAAAATGTTCTCCTTAACAAGCTATTGAAGAAAATCAGCAGTGAACTATTTATATATATGTATGTATGTATATGAAAAAAAACTTGTGTTTGAAGATTTCTTAACTGATCCAGGTTACATATATCATGCTATATAAGCATTTATTGAATAAGTCATAATTAACTGGATGCACAAAAGAGGCAAAGATTTGAAAGGCTACTTTCTTGTAACCAGTAGTTAGATTTTAATTTTGTTAGATTGAATTGTCAAAAATTAGGGAATCTCCTGATATACACTTTTTGGGGAAGTTTAAGAAAAGAATGGGCATCTGGCCTAGGATATTAACAATGATATACAAATTTGTATATTTGATATACAAATAAAAGGGCATAATGTTCGTAACATTCTACTTAATCCAATGTCCAACCCAGTCATTGCTTATCAACCTTCCAGTCCATTCTGAAAAAGGAAAGCAGACAAGGAAGTTTTCCAAGTGCCAACAATAAAAAAGAAAAAATATTTTTCTGGCTCAACTCATTTTTCTCTTCCTCTTGGTTTATTTCAGTGCCTGCCATCCACTTAAATTACACATTCCTCAGAAATCTTAGATATTTGATTGTAAAAGACTTCAAGGAGAATTCTAACACAATACAATGGAACAATTTCAGAATGCTCTAATTTCAGACACTCCCTTTATCATTATATTGCCCAAATTCTTCAGTTTGCCCATTTCGGGCACTTTACTTTTACATGATGGAACCATTGGTCCTGAAAATGGGTGATGGTTTTATTTACCTCACCTTTATTACTTTATAAGTATCTCAAGAGGCAGCGAACATACATACCGGTAGTACTCCCTCCTATTTTCCCCATAACCACCACCACCAACTGTGAGGTTGTTCTGAGCCGAGAGAATGACTGGCCTAAACTCACCCATTTTATTTTAATATCACAAAAAATATTATTTATTAAATTTGTACAGCCGCCAGACTTACAAAAAGCTTTTAGCTACATAGCACATGCCATTAAACATGGCAGAATTGCCCAGCATGTTGGTTGGGAACGAGTAACTGAAATCAACTTGAATGGCTACCGTGCATCGTTCATAATTACTTGTCTCCGTCCCGCCCGCCATCTTTTAAACGAAACTCTTTCAGGTATGGGCTGCAGAGCAATACTCGCCCTCTCTGTAACGGACTACTCACCCACTCCCGCCTGTTTGCGGCAGAAGATTAAATCTGGATGATGTTTAGCCATCACCTCAGGTTCCCGTCTCGCGCCGTTGTTAACGACGTTTTACCCGTGACCTCCACTCTTCAGGTCCCAAAGGACGATAGAAGCCCTGCGAATTAAGCGGAGGGCTTCCTCTCTTAGCGAAAGAAAAGTACGTCCTCTTGCTTCGAGCTTTAAAATACTGTAGAACTAACAATTTAGATAAAGAAGGAGAATATGAAGTTTTAACTTATTATTAAATTGTATCGCTCTCTCTTCTAGGACCTGAAAAAGCCCGCCCCTTATATCTACCGTCATTGATCGTATAGTTACCCTGTATTGTAGATGGATTCATATAAAAAGTCACGAAAGAAATAGAGCCTTTTTTTTTAATTTGTAAGAATTATAAAATGCAGATTATATTAAATACAAGTAATCGTGCATCTAAACAAGCATTTTTAAAAGCGTTTAAACATTTGAAAGGAATAAAGAACAAAGTATCGACATGTAATTCGTAGTTTTAGGAACCAGCATGCAGTTAAAGGCTAGGCTCGCCTTGAAAGGAGTAAGTGAATTACTTTTTATTTAATCCTAAAAAAGCTTGGGTGGTGAGGGGGAATCGGAGTCTATAGCAGTCCCATGTCTAACGCTTAATTGCAGGACTTTTCATGTGCATCCTTCAAAACCTTTCTGATCACTACATTTATGACTTTAACATAACAGAAACTGCTGCCAAATTCTGCACAATAACGTTAAAAAAAAAATCTGGGTGTTCACGTCCAGCTAGAATAATCAGGCTGATCACACGTGATGTGCTCTATTATATTGCTGTTTCTAGTTACTTAATTTTATAACTAATATTGTTGCAGCATATAATTTTACTCATCACTGATTTTTAATCAAAAGTTAAATCTTAGTTAACCTATAGCTTTTCAATTTTTAGTTTTCCAATTTTATAGCTTTTACTTTTATCATCTTTTAATTCTATAGTGTCTGTTCTCTCGTGTACCAAGCACTCCCTCTTTTGATGTTAATTGCAGTCAATGTAATTTTACTTAATGCACTTAACATAACAGATTACATTGCAAATTGCAGGACTGTCATAATTAAATCAGGTTGCCTTTAAGAATACAATCCACTTACTAGGGAATAAGCTCCACTGAACTCAGGGCAAGGTATTTCTGTATATAAATTAAACCTGCACCTTGCCGCAAGATTAACTGCCTTTGCTTTCCTAGTGGCATACATACGTAATTTTAGATTTCTAGATTTTCATTTATCCTATCGTCTCCCCACATTACATGATAAGGTATTTAATTTCTCTTTGTATCTGATAAGTCAGTACTGCTATGTCTTTGGAGCAGATTTTCATTCTGCTGATCCGCTGCAAATTTTGCTCCGGCTATACACGTTCAAAGACTAACCTATCTAGTCCTTTCATGATAAAGCCCCTACTTCACCCGCTCATGTGCAATCGGAAGTCAATAGACTGAATTTAAAATAACGCTTGAATGTTTTTATTTTATGTAGGCAGCGTTTGCTTCAGCCACTGAAACAGAAGTAAGTACAAATTTTTCAACGTAAAGCGGTAGGAACCCTGTCCAAGATGAGTTCCTCTACGTTTTTCAGGTCTCTTTATGTTTTATACAATAATTGACAACTGCGGAATTTTTAAAACTGTTTCCTGTTGATCTTTCAATCCTCCGGAACTACACGTACTATAACTTCCAGGGCCAAGGAGACGGCGTCTCTTGAGTTCTTGGAAAGGAAAGGGTGATGATGGCCCTAAAAAAGTCCCGCCTATCAGCTCGTGCTTACAAAACGTCGATGCGTGACGCCATTGCCAGGCGACTTCATCTTTGTCAGTGAACAAAATGGCGCCGTATTATGTCCTAGTCAGTCGGTTACAGGTGAGCAAAGTGGCGATAGAGCGGGTTGCTAATAGATCCGAGGTAAAAAACGAGCGTCTCCCATCTAGCTGATGGCGAGGATGGCAGCCGAAGGGGGCCTGTCTGGTCTGTTCTTCGGTTCTTAGCATTCTCCTTCCTCTCTGTAGGTCAGCATGTTCCTTCTGCTTGCAGCTCTCTGGAGCGCGTGGAGTAATATTTGCTCGGTAGCAAAGCGGCAAATCGACTTCTCGGCATGTGCATTAATAGGTTTTGCTCTCTTTTTTTTTTTGTACTGCTAGTCTGCCTGGTAGTTCTCTGCCCTTGCAGCCAAGGTGAGGGCAAGGTGACTGGCATCCTGCCTTGCTTTTTGAGGCAACTTAGGTCATTGTAATTCAATCATTCAATACGTATTCCAAACATGCTGAATATTGCTTTGCTGTCATGTATTATAGTTTGAAATAATTAGGCCCGCTAAATTCAATTCCTACCCTATTCAAATGATTCTGTTCTGAACTCCTAATCAGTTGCAATGCTTGCAGTAAAAGTGCAGATATTAGTGTGGCATATTGCTTTGTTTTGTGTAAGAAAATCCCCATTTTTAAGGCACATTATTTTAGAGCAGGGGTCAGTATGTGTCAATATGCAGAGTCTCACAGCCTTTTCAAACATACTTAGGAATTCTACAAGCATAATTTTTCTACTAAGGAGATGCAATAAGAGAATACTTTAGCAGGTATTTCTCAAGCAATCTAATTCATATAATCATTGGATCCATTATTTTGCTTATGCAAACTTGATACTTATCATTCAGCTCTGTTATCTGTTTATTTTTATCCTGCTTTTATTTTTAACACAAGGCAGTGAACATAACTAATGCTCTTCCGTCCTTCGTTTCCCTCCACAACAACAGCCCTATGAGGTAGGATTGGCTGAGAAAGAGTGACAGGCCCAATGTCACCCAGTTGGCTTTCATGCCTAAAGCTGTACTAGAACTCATGGTTTCCTATTTTTAATCTAGCCTGATACCTTAACCACTGGACCAAACTGACTATACAGTATATAGAGTATATGTAGAATTTGGGACAAATTTGTGCAAAATTCTTACAATTTTTTCACAATCTTCCACTAAGGCCTGCTATTTAGTCAACTTGAAAAACCATGGCTTTAGAGTATTTATTATGTAAATATATAATCCTGTACTTTTATATTTGAATAAGTACCTCTTATATGGGAATAAGTTCCTCTGAATTTAGCAGAACTTGCTACTAATGGATAAGCAGATGATTAAAATATTAATAGCTTTTTCATATTAGACTTGAATTAAATAGCATCAGAACAATAAATTCTTCTCACTTTTTGTTCCTCTCTCCTAATCATAAAATGAGATTTATCAACTTGTACACAGTTACCAAAAACCTGAAAAGAGCTACTATCCTATATTAATGTTGCAGTAGTGTTCTTCTGTCACTTATAAAAAATGATATGATAATACTTCCTTTCTTTCTCCCTCCCCCTTGTGGGTATATTTATTTATTAGTTATTTATATCACGCCCTTAACAATTTTTTACTAATACCTCATACCTCAAGATGATGAACATACCCAACACACCTGCCTCTTATTTTCTCCACAACAACAATCCTGTGAGATGGGTTGGACTGAGAAAGTGTGGGGTTTTTTTTTTTCATTTTAAATATTTTAATAATTTTGAGCCATCTAGAATTGTTAGAGGAGTTGTGCAGCATATACATTTAACAAATTGTATGGTTCATCACACAATCAGCCAGTTGCTTATACTGGATTTTGCATTTTTATCTACTTATCAAATCCTTCCTAAGGACCTGAGGTAGGCAGAGGTTGTCTGAATTATTATTAAATAGTATATTGTGCATCATTAAAAATAGAATTATTTAAATATTAATATTGCTTCCTAAATATGCCAAATTTGCTATAGTAAATAGAAACTGATCTATAAGAAAGTAATCTTTGCAAGCTGTATTAAAATGAGTAGAGGGTCATTTTAGTTGGTTTCAGATACCCATCTCTGTGCATACAACCAGAAATTACTACTGTTTTTTCTTTACTGGTTTGTGAATTTGGTTTTTCTTTTAATTTTTGTTCACTTTCTCTAGTGACTGGTGCACAGCTGATCAGATAAATAAGCTTAATAAATATAAAATGGAAATTGGTTTTGTTAATCTACAATACTAACTTTCAGAGATTGGGAGTGAATGACTGGCTCAGTCAGACCTGAGGTGGAACTAAAACTCATGGTCTCCTGGTTTTAGCCTGGTGCCTTCACCACGCAATCAAACTAGCTCTAATTTCTCTCAAGTATTCATTTAATTGTAATTATGGTTCATTGCTTCAGAGCAGTAGTGGAAACCCAATCCAGTACATGAGTTAGATCCAATTTTCCAATGTTTCTGGTGGAAAATAGATCAAGAGTGACATCAAATAACATCTTGAGTCTGATTCAGGATACCACTGTCTTAGTTATAACTCTCATGTTTTATTGGCCCTATCTTTAAATGATTAGGTTAGAATTTTGTTTCAGATGAGATGAGATCATAACATAATGCTGACATTATGTTGTTGGATATTGAATGGAAAAATGAACCACCTTAGTGAAGTGCTACAAGCATAAAAAAGTAACATTATAAATAAATACATTGTTCAAAAAATGGTACTTCCAGCTTTCTGTCCCCTGCAGAGACCTTTTTAATTCCTAAAAACTGGAAGTCCTGATGAGGTTTAATTATATATTTACACACAGAAAGTATACATTTAATTGTCAATGATATTAGCTAACTGCTTTCTTATCTGTTCTGTCTCAGCAACTGTTAAGTAAAGGAGTTCGAAGGTACCATGTATCTACCTTCCTGTGCCAACGGTCCAAAGTGGCCATGAGCCAGTTTGAGCCTAATGAATATATACAGTATGAACAGCTTGAAAAAAATATCAACATTGTTCGGAAAAGGTAAGAATGAAGACAATATAGCTGTTATTACACAGAAGTATGTAATTTTCTGAAGGCTTTATTGTGTAATGTATCTGCTTGGCTTTAATTCCAAAGGACCAAAATATGCCAGTTGTTTTCATAGAAGATTCAGGGAAGTATGGGCTAGTTTCCTTAATCACCCTATCAGGTAATTAGATGAAACGTGCTGTTAAAAGTTATCATGCATATAGGATAAATCTTCTATCTTGTATCATTGGAATCAAGTTTCTTCCTTGCTAAGATTTTAGAATACTTTCAGAATGCTTAGTATATCAAGTTTGTAAATAAAATTAAATTTGAGGGAAAGTTAGAACAAAATGATTAATGCAGTTTAGAGTAATCAGTTATAAAGTGCATTGATCTACCTATCTATTGAACAGGCCTAGGAAATGATAAGTGATCAGGAAAGGGATTCTGGAGTTGTGGATAGCTCAATGAAAATAGTAGATCATTCAGTAGATGTGAAAAGGGCAAGTACTATTGTGGGATGTTAGACAATCTAAAATAACTGTCAGTATGATAATGTCACCATACAGTTTTATGATGTGACAGTTGTTAGCAAATAATATACTATTCTTCTTGCTGCAGCCCAAAAGAGTATTATAGAATGGAAATTAAATAGATACAGGAAAAGTCTGAAACAGTATTTTGCTTAGGAATGTTTGCTTAGGAAAAATGCAATCCAAAGTAGATATGATACAAATGTTTATAGTTAGGCAGGATATGAAAATGGTGGATAAAACCCACATCATTTAATGAAGTTGAACAAAGGAAGTTTCAGAAGAAGTAGAATTCTACAATTTGGTAGTAAAAGGCTGAGTAAAGGATTGGGGAATGTTAATAATAGGGTTTACCAGTATTTCGGTTTGGGGCTTCTCTTAGCTGTAATGAGAGAAGGAAAGCAACCATATAAGCAACCTTCCCTCAAATCCAGATCTATACGTTTTGCTTCTTCACAATTAACTGGCAGCCATTCGACCAAACTAAAGCAAAGAGTAATGCTGAACTCAGTGAAACATTAAGAACTGGTATCCCATATTTTCTTATTCTTATCCTATCCCTCTCTCTTTCATTTATATGTATTTCTTTTTCAATTATAAAGCCGAGGACAATCTTTTTTTTTTTAATGTAAGTTGCACTGGGAAGCTTTCTAGCTGAAGTATACTACATAAGTGTTCTTAATAAATATGTAATTTGACACTATTGAAACAGAATGCTGAACCTTTGATCTGATCCATCATAGCATTTTGAGTATTCTTATAATTAAATAAATTGAGGATACTTTGGGACAAAACTTTGTAGAAATAATTAGAGGGTGTTAAAAATTTCTTCTGTGTGGATAACTGCTTTGTATTTTCTTTTAAACTGACTGTTGTTGATAGCAAATCTGGGTTTGAGAATATTTGCATTAACTGGTTTATTGTTTGTAGTTCTAAGGGAAAAATAATAAAATTACATCTTACATTTATATGTACTTTAGAGATATTTTTCTCTGTGGGTCCCTTAATAAAATACTTATTAACATATAATAAGGGACTAATTTTATTCTTCAAAAATGATACTTATCAGAAATCAAGAAATCTGAAAGTCAAATCTTTTTAGGAGCCAATACAGACATAACATGTTTATCTATGATCAGTCAAAAAGGAATGGGTTGTAGGATTTTGACATTCTTCTCCTTCCATTTCCCATTTGCATAAATACAACTGTTACCTGTGATGTTTACAAGCTATTTTATGCTGACATAGAACAGTTTCAGTATCAGGGTGTTCATGACAATCATTAAGTAGTGCCTATAGGTGTACATATTATCATGTTTCCCCAAAAATAAAACCGGGTCATATATTAATTTTTGCTCCAAAAGACGCATTAAAGCTTGTTTTCCAGTTAGGTCTTATTTTGGGGGAAATATAGTACTAAATGCATCTGGCTGATGATTTTAACTGGGGCTTATTTTTGGAGTAGGACTTATATTACGAACATCCTGAAAAATTATGCCAGGGCTTATTTTTCAGTTGGGTCTTATTTTGGGGGAAACACTATTACAAGTTTAAATTGTAGCTGAAACCCTGTGAAATAGTATTGTGCTAGACCAGTGGTGGCGAACCTATGGCACACGTGCCAGAGGTGGCACTCAGAGCACTCTCCATTGCCCCAGTTCTGTTTTGGGTCTCTGCCGCGCATGTGCGCGTGCCTCCCGCTGGCCAGCTGGTCTTTAGGTCTCTGCCGCACATGCGTGGGGAGCTCATGCATGTGTGGGAGGCAGGCCCGCATGCGCCCGTGCCTTGCAGTTTGGGTGTGGGGCATGTGCGGGGTGTGCACGCACATGCACCCGCACCTTTCAGTTTGGGCACATGCACTTTGGGCACTCAGTGCCTAAAAGGTTCGCGATCATTGTGCTAGACCATTAACGGCTAACCTTTTCGGCATCAAGTCCCGAAAGTGGAGCATGCGTGCGCACCAGACCCTGGAAGAGAGCAGCTAGCCAGTGCTCATGCCCTTGGCGGCCAGCTGCTCTTCCAGGTTCCATTGCTCCAGCGCGCGCACCGGACAGCTGCTCTCTTTTGGGTTCTGGCATGTGCATGTGCGTGGCAGAAACCAGAAGAGAAGCTGGTGATGGTGCGCATGCCCACAGAGAGGGCTCTGCATGACACCTCTGGCACTTGTGCCATAGGTTTGCCATCACAGTGCTAGATTATGCCATTCTCCTATGAGATTCTGGCAAAAATGCATATTGCATAATATCTCAAGAGAAGAATCACTGAAACCAATTAGCCTGATTTTGGGTGCTGGTTTTCCAAAATGTTGCTACTTCTTAAACCATAGACAGATGTTGAGTTTTCCATTTAAAGTATGAATCTAAGCAACGGTATGTAACATTAACAACAGCTGAAATAAAGAAATAACCTCAGAAATAACAAAAACATTAGATTGTACAGTATGAGAACTGTTTCTTTGTGGTCTTTGTCTCCAGTGGTGATCATTTAACCATTTATTGCTGTACAGTTACAGGAAGGATTTTTAAGACTCTCATTAAAACTCTTATGTTTGAAATATGTGATATGAATAACATATTTCAATTTTACATGAGTTGAAATATATGTTCCTTGCCTTTTCTTCCCAACAGACTGGACCATCCCCTTACATTGTCAGAGAAGATTGTATATGGCCATTTAGATGATCCTGTCAAACAGGATATTGAGAGGGGCAAGACATATCTGCGTCTGCGACCAGATCGTGTAGCTATGCAGGATGCCACCGCCCAAATGGCCATGCTGCAGTTCATCAGTAGTGGGTTGCCTAAGGTTGCAGTGCCCTCAACTATCCACTGTGATCACCTTATTGAGGCTCAGCTAGGTGGTGAAAAAGATCTTCGAAGAGCAAAGGTTAATATTATTTAGCCTACGGTGAAATAATTGCTTCAAATTTAACGTGAAATGTAGCCCACCTTACTTTTGACTCCTGCACTACAAGATAATAATTATTTTACAGAGTTGTTTTGGAGAACTGTGGCCTGAAAGATAAACTTATAGCCTATCCTGTCTCAGGCTCTGGATTCGAGAATTATCTTGCAAAAGGCCAAAGAGAGAACAAAATTGATCCTATAAAATCCTTACTTTGTGTTCTCTATTCAATTGCTGTTCAAGAATTGTCTACTTGGCATGCTTTTGGTAGTTAATTTACATTTTTTTATTATATTCCTCTCTATGGACTTTGCTTTCTGAATTCTAATGCTAGGCATTTGAACTTCTTTGAAAGTTTTGAAACACTTCCCTCTTTTTTGTCTGTTCCATGGCAATAGAATAAAAATTGCAGCTGCACTTTTAAAGTAGCTATTTGACACATAATAAGTTAGGATGAATGGGCGATGACATTGCATCTAATCATACCATATGAATGTACTCTGTTCTAGTTAAGGCCCTTGAGTTGCTGTAAACATCATTTTAAAAGCTTCCACCAGTTCATTGTAAAGGAAAATCCTTTCATTTTTAGATTCTGTCTCAATAGGTGTCCAAGATTTAACATACAAATTACTGTTTAACTTTGCTTATTCCCTAAGAACACACATCTTCTCCTTTCTGTTGTATTTAATAAGATATTTTGATGAGTAAACATCAGTTCATTACAGGAGGAGAAAACATTCTAATAGTCTATGATGACTTATTAATGGCTAGTACTTGGATGGGAAATCCACACTCTGGATTAGGCTGGAAAGTTGAAAACGATATCCTGGAAGGAAGCAGCAGCAAACCACTTTTGTTACCAATGAAATCACACAATCAGTAGAGCTTTGTCTTTTGATCAGGCATTCTGAGAATTTGAAAATCTCTGATGTATCCTCTCTCAAATGCTTGCCAGTGCAGCATTCTGGTATCATTTTGTTGTCTTATGAACAACAAAGTGAAACTCTTGAAATAATGAAACTGTGTGCAATTGAAACTGTCACTTGGATTTTCCTAATAGTTAAGCCAGTCCTACTCAAATGAATATATTTAATGAACATACTTTAATTTTGTACACATAAACAGGATATTAATCAAGAAGTATACAACTTCCTAGCCACAGCAGGTGCCAAATATGGAGTGGGTTTCTGGAAACCAGGATCAGGAATTATTCACCAGGTAAACTTTTTTCTTTGTTAAGGGAAAACTAGGCAAGGTTAGAGACAAAGGAAGTTAATTTACGCTAAATTGGATACTCACTATTTTGAATATTGATTGACAGTAACTGTTGGGACTTCAGTCCCAACTTCAGAAAATTCCCTAGCTTCTGTTTAAAAGGATCAAAAAGTTAGGAAAGTAATTAATTGTGTAGAATTTCATTATAATTCTGTGAGTGGCACCAATCTCTTAAAATACAGTGCTGTTTTTTTATCTTTTGAATCTAATTCACTAATTGGGGAATTTGCCTGAGTTCCTTACGTATTTTCTTCCTACTGAGATGAATTATTGAAAGCCAATATTTTGAATGACTGTAGCTTTTTCTTATCCACAAATTAAAATTATATTTTTCTGAGTCAGAGCTTGTTATAATAAGTGTTTGTTGGATAGACTGTGATTCTTCTTGTTCCTTTGACATCCTTGGTTTTTCAAGGCTCCAAGGAAATGAAGTGACTTGAACTGCTGTTGCAAGGAAACTTATAAGTAAAATTATTTGAACATGTCTTAAACTTACTCCATGGTGATAAAGCAGGAGAAACTTAACTACTACTCCTCCCTTATTGTATCAGCAGATTGTGCATTGTTTAGAGTGGCAAATTCCCTCTTAAATAAATTATATTTATTATTATTATTAATTTAATTTTTTATAACCCACTTTATTATAGCTTAAAGGGTGACATGTAGATTTCTCACTGGCTGCCTTGACAGTGTAACATGGCATTTTGCTAATAAAATTATTCAGGTTCAGCAAAATCATGCTTCACGTGTGTTACGTCCATTGTGGTGTTTGGAGCCAGACCTATCAACTGTGATCAGTTTTGTCTTGTGAACTCTGATTAAGTTGATAGGGTGCTCTTGAGATTTTCCCTGGTCATTTGTGTGCTTCATTCCTATCCCTTCTAGCTCTTTAGAACAGGATGACACATTGTTTCTGAGAAGCGATTCACACTGTGGTAACATCAGTATCCATTAAGGAGATCATAGTATATCATTTCAAGAGGCCCTTCCTTGTTACATCTGCACTGCTTAAGTATTGCTCTGTCTCTAATCTTCCTTTTGGGAAAAACAATGAGACTATGTTTGAAATTCAGCTATAGCACACTCTAGAAGAAGCAGATTATCTGGATCTTTCCAGTGTGGCCAAGGCATGGGCCTGAGATAGTATTAGTCTCTCTGATATATTATATCGGTTGTGACCTGGATTGGAGGGAGATAAGCACCTCCTGGTCCTACTGGACCTTTCAGCAGCCTTCAGTATCCTCAACATGATACCCTTCTGGACTACGAGAACGGGTTGTTGCTCTGAAGAACCATGTTGCAGTAGTTTTGCTCCTTCCCCAATAGATAAGTTATTTGGTTGTAAGGATGAGAGTTCTGCCAAGCAGCCTCTCCTTTAGGGGGAACTACAAAGATTAATCCCCTTTTTCCCTGACTTCTGTATGAAGTCATAGAATGGCTTGGAGTTTGGTATAATCAATATGCTGATGGTGCTCAATTGTACATCGCCACCTTGGGGGTGGTACATTTAAGTAATGCTATCTATGTGTTTACTAAATGTATTTACTGAATGTATGTATACTAAAAAGCAGAGACATCACCCTGCCAACAAAAGTGTGTATAGTCAAGGCTATGGTTTTCTCAGTTGCAATGTATGGCTGTGAAAGTTGGACCATAAGGAAGGCTGAGCAGCTACAGAATTGAGGCCTTTGAACTATGGTGCTGGAGAAGAGTCCTGTGAGTCCCTTGGACTGCAAGGCAAGCAAACTGATCAGTCCTAGAGGAGATCAACTCTGACTGCTCTTTAGAAGGCCAGATCCTGAAGATGAAACTCAAATATTTTGGCCCCCAATGAGAAGGAAGGACTCACTGGAGAAAAGCCTAATGCTGGGAACAATTGAGGGCAAAAGAAGAATGGGACAACAGAGAATGAGGTGGCTGGATGGAGTCACTAAAGCAGTTTGTGTGAGTTTAAATGGACTCCGGGGGATGGTAGAAGACAGGAAGACCTGGAGGATCATTGTGCATGGGATCGCAATGGGTCGGACACTACTTCGCGACTAACAACAACAACAATCTATGTGTTGATCCAGTGTCTCTGAATGTTGTGAGAGCATGAATGGGGTAGAACAGGTTGAGGCTAAATGTTAGCAAGATGAAGTTACTGTTTGTTCACTGTGGGTTACTAGTCTCTCTGGTGGTACCTCTTGATTGCTTGGCGTTACTCTGTAGGAACACATTTGTGATGGGGAAAATGTCAAGCAAATAAATCTTCACTGGATTTCACTTTTAAATGAGTTATTTTTTACCATACTGTTTTTTTGAGGATTATTATAGTTAAACAATTTAAGATTGCAAGGAATTAGGAAAGGTAGAATCCTTCCAATGAGTGGATGCCTTCCAGATGCATGACCTTCAGTTCCCAAACTTTCATCATGCTAGCTGGGGAATTTGGAAGTCGACATATCTGGAGGAAGCCCGGGTTGGAAAGGAATGATGCAATCTTATTTACTGTGATGTTAAGTTTATTCTATGATTAACTTAGTTTTAATTTTTTTTTTTGAAAGATTATAACAAACTCTTCAGTTTTGGTCCTGCTTTTGTTTAAAACATTTTAAATTGTTGGTCTGTTCATCTTTACTTAAATTACATTGTACTGTTTGTCTCAGATTATTCTGGAGAACTACGCCTATCCTGGTGTTATGCTTATTGGCACCGATTCCCATACCCCCAATGGTGGTGGATTGGGTGGAATCTGTATTGGAGTTGGTGGTGCTGATGCAGTTGATGTCATGGCAGGAATCCCCTGGGAGCTTAAATGTCCAAAGGTAAATTAGAGAAGAATAAAAATGTTTCTTCATCCAGCAAATGGAACTATATGAACAAGAAAGTATTTTTTAAAAGTGGAGATGCTACATTGCTAAATATGCTGCTATCATGGGGCAATTCTGAAGTTTTAATCATTTCCCCATTCTTGCTGACCACTGTGTTAAACATATGAGAGCCTTAATACTAATCAATTTTTTTTTATCCAAAGAATATCTTATTTCTGTATTTCCAATTACTGTAAAATACTACACAAAAGATTTGAGGAACTGAATTTTTACTTAAATCTAAGTGATGTAATCTATTTTCATTGGTGGTTTTCAGGTGATTGGAGTAAAATTAACTGGTAAACTATCAGGCTGGAGTTCTCCAAAAGATGTAATCCTTAAAGTGGCTGGTATACTTACTGTGAAAGGGGGTACAGGAGCCATCATAGAATATCATGGGCCTGGTGTGGATTCCATCTCTTGTACAGGTGAGGAACAACCAGTTCATATCAATGAAAATGAATGTTTGATCATTGATGATGGACTATTAAGGGTGTTACAGAGTGATATTTTGCTGGATAAAATGCATAATTTTTGTAATCTATGGAGGGAAATACTTGACTTCCATTAAGCCATGTGGATCAGCAGTGTTACAACAAATGCTGCTGTATGCTGACCCTTTATTATGTCTGTTAGAAAATAATTATAAAGCTGAGTTGCATCAAACTTGAATCAGCCAAGAACAGTTCAGTACTGTCATTGAACTACAATGACCGAATGTATTAAGAGTCTTAATACATTCGGAGAATATCAATGGTATTTTGGTTTCATTTGTTAGCAATTGGAGGCATTCTGTCCAGGGAAATAAATGTTTTATAATATTTAAATATAAATTGAGTCCTGAGGGACTAGTCATGACCAGGAAGAGAAATGACTATAAAGAATCAAAGATGGAATTCAACTGTTTTGGCCTTAAGAGTTACTGCTTCTAACTAAAATACATAAAATGCTACTTATCTCCTATCTTTATGTAAAACATGTTTTGTGAGTAAACAAATTTGTGAATGGTATTTACTCTGGGTTCCAATTTCACTTGTCTGAATGTTTTTCAACTCCAGGAATGGCAACTATCTGTAATATGGGAGCAGAGATTGGTGCAACTACTTCAGTCTTCCCTTACAATCACCGTATGAAGACATATTTATCCAAGACTGGACGTGCTGGTAAGACCTTTGATGAGTGGTCAGATTTTACCCAAGGCTGTTATTTCTTTTCACTATTCTCCTTTCTGGGAAACAGAGATAAAGTTAGGTTTAACAATTGTTTCATAGAAATGATGGTGATGAAAAATGAATATTCAACAGTCTAGATAGTGGTATAATAATGCATGCATACATATAGTTCTCATTTAGCAAGTACTACTGGAACCTGCAACTCAGTTGTTAAGCAGAATGGTTGCTAAGTGAAACAGGGACTATGCTTGTGAGCTTAATTCAGCTTTTCTTTGCTTTACAGCCATGCAAAGGTCATAAATCTGAGGATTGGTTGCAAAGTTACTGTTTCATTACCATTGCAACTGCAAATGGCCACTTATACAAGGCAGTCGTTAAACAAGGATTACTTGTATTTCTATGTATAAATGCAGAAAGACTGAAAAACATCTGAAGAAATTGGAAAGTGCTAAGATAGTTTAATTTTCATGTTTGCATTTATTATGTGATTATCTTTTATATTAATTCAGTTTATTTAATTTGATCAAGATTTGGATTACCCCAACTTTCAGCTAGTCATTTAATGACCATCTGAAGTTAGAACCCCTTTGGGAAGGGTGCTTTATGGCAGGGCTCTCCAACCTTGGCAACTTTAAGGAACTCTGGGAGTTGAAGTCAACAAGTCTTAAAGTTGCCAAGGTTGGAGATCCCTGCTTTATGGCTCATAAGTACTTCTGGCCCTTGTAAAATGTTGCCTCCCCCCTTCCCCCCAGTCCCATTACTGCATTGGGGTGTTTGGCAATTGTCTCACATTTATGACTGGTTGCAGTGTCACACAGTTAGATGACCATGGTTTATGATGAGGGGTTTTTGGCCCATTTTTGGCAAAAATAACTTCCATTCAGGAGAATGGATTTGGACTTATGATCCTGTGATTTGCTTAATGACTGCCACCAAAATGGTAAAAATAATTGTATCTAATTATGTTGGTGCCTCAACTTTCGACTGTCACAATTTATGATTGAAATCCTGGTCCCAGTTGCAATTGTAAGAACTGCTTATATTAGTGTACTTTATATTAGCTTGCATGTTTTGGTACAAACATATTTTGGGTGAGGCAGAGTCCTGTCCAGTAATTTTAGAAAAATTAATTGCTCTTTCTTCACAGGTGATCATAGTCAGTTTTTCTCTTTCTAATCTATCCTCTTCTTTTTCTATTTTCAGAAATTGCTAATGTGGCAGATGAATTCCAAGAGCATTTGAAACCTGATCCTGGCTGTTCCTATGATCAGCTAATTGAAATTAATCTCAGCGAGGTAAATCATTCTTGTAGCTTCTGAAGAAAGCTAGAGAAATAACAGGTTTAGAAGGGGATCTGGATTCTGCTATGCGTGTTCGTTTTTTCCTTATCTTTGTTGCTGAGATGCCTGTGTAACAGGGGTCTTCAAACATTTTAAACGGGGGGCCAATTCACAGTCCCTCATAATGTTAGGGTGGGGCGGACCAGCTCAGTGGGCGTGGCTAGGTGGTCATGTGACTGGGGGGTCATGGCCAATTTAGCAGTCCATTAAACAATACACAGAAATTAAACTTTAATTTGTTATGCTTCTTGGGGTGGAAAGCAGGTTAGTGAAGGGATGTGGCTGTCTTGGGGTGGGTGGGTGAGGGACTTCTGTTTGTGTGTGTGTGTATGTCTTTCTTTCTCTCTCCCTCCCTCCTCTCACTCTGGAGGCTGGGGAGGCCAGAAACTGGCCTGTTTTTGGCCTCCTCGGCCTCAGAACCACTCTGCTGCCTGAAAACTGGCTTGTAGAACCACTCTGCTGTCCGAAAACTGGCTCCTTTTTGGCCTCCCGAGGCCTCCGTGCATCTCATTTTTGGCCTCTGAGGCCTCTGCGCGTCCTGTTTTTGGCCTCCTCTGTCTCCAGAAGGCAGGTGGGGGCTGACGGGTAGATGAGGCGATGTGGTGTGGGGCAGCCTCGGGGTCCCACGCGGGCCAGATTAATGGCTTTGGCGGGCCGTACTTTAAAGACCCCTGCTGTGTAAGAACAATTTTAAAATATACCATATCCTGATACAATTCATGCATTGATGTATTACAAAAAAACAATTGTGTTCTTATAATGGTCTTTAGAGTATTCTCAAATATTTGCCTAAATTTTTCTTTCCTAAAGCTGAAACCCCTTATCAATGGGCCTTTTACTCCAGATCTGGCACATACAATAGAAGAGATTGGCTCTGTGGCAGAAAAAAAGGGATGGCCAGTGGATATTCGAGTTGGTGAGTAGGATTTTATCGGGCTGACTCTTTTCTTTTAAAGGTAGCTTTCCTTTCCACTTTAACAGTCAATTAACATTTCTTTTACATTTAAACATTTTTTGCATAATGTATTTTATTCTGCCATGCCAGTCTCTGGAAAAAAATAATATTGGCTTACTGTAATATAATGGAACCAACATTTTCACCTATTTTTCATTGTTTATTATAGGGTTAATGGTCCTGTTGTGATTATATATTCAAAGTGATTTAATAAAGTTATTTAACTAAACTGTTTGGAAAATGAAAGTATTCACTACAGGTCTTCATTTTATTCTTAAATAGTAGCTTGTGCCATTTAATTCAAATTGATATGACAGAATACTGGCTGTTTTCCCCTAATCTCATTCTAAGATGCTAGAGCCATGCAAAAATTATGGATTCAGATAATTCTTTTAGTGAAGAAAAAGTATTTTCAACAGGGTAAAGTTTAAAAGAATCTGATAGTGATATGTCTTCTCTGTTCTGTTTGCACAGGTCTGATTGGTAGCTGCACTAATTCAAGCTATGAGGATATGGGGCGCTCTGCAGCAGTGGCAAAACAAGCACTAAATCACGGTGTTAAATGCCAGTCTCAGTTCACTATTACACCTGGTTCAGAGCAGATACGGGCCACAATTGAAAGAGATGGATATGTAAGTATTCTTTTTCCTCTTTGAAGTTGGAATATGTTTTTTTAAAAATCAGGTTGAAGACCAGCACTATATCTGCTGTCTAATTCTGTTTTCTGTCTCCTTCAGTCAAAAATCTTGCGTGATGTTGGTGGAGTGGTTCTTGCTAATGCATGTGGGCCCTGCATAGGCCAATGGGACAGGTAAGATGTTATATATATATATAAATATGTTAATTTCCCATAAGAAATAAGTATTTTATTTTTTTATTAGACAAACTAAAGAATATAAATAGAAATAAAAAAGGAATAAATAAAATTGAATAAATAAGAAACTTAAAAATGTCAGGTAATCCTTGTTTCACAACTGACTTGTTAAGTGATTATTTACAATTACAACTATAATAAATAGTAGTAAACAGTAGTAAAAAATCATTTTCCAATCAATGTATACACTTACAACCAAATGTCTGAGCCTGATAGCAACACACACTGGAGTGAGAGTAATATGGGTGTTACTGCACAATAGAACTTTATCTAAATGAAGCAGCAGCAACCAAAGATCCTTGTTTAGTGATTGTTTTGCCAGAACCAATGACAGTTGCTAAATGAGGACAGTTGTGGTTTCTAAGTGGGTTTTGTTCATTTACATCATTCTATAGACAATGTTTTATTTGAGTAGATTATTTCTTGTTCCAATTATTCATCTTTTATATATAATAGGAATTTTTCTATGAATTTTTAGGAGCATTAGCTTGAAGTAACATAAATTTTAGGAAGTTAACAATGACTTGCTCATACCCTTATGGCAGGATAAACTTTTTAATCATTGGACAAACTTTCTTCCTTTGCAGAAAAGATACTAAAAAAGGTGAAAAGAATACAATTGTTACATCCTATAACAGAAATTTTACTGGTCGTAATGATGCCAACCCTGAAACACATGCATTTGTAACATCTCCAGAGGTATAGTATGTGACAGGTGTATGAGAGTAAACACAAATTGCTTAGCATAGTTTCACACATCACACTAAAACCATACAAACCCATTGTGTATACAGGTAGTCATTGACTTACGATATCAGTTGGGACCAGAATTTCTGTTGCTAAGCAATGAAGTCATAAAGCACAACTGCATCATCTAGAGATGGCAATCCCTGCAGTCCCAGTTGCCATAATTAACTGAATTCCATAGTCATTAGGCAAGATGATTTCTTGCTGGCTTCCCATAACCAAAGTCAGTGGGGAAGCTGACAGTAAGTTGCAAGAGTCAGGACCACAGAAGCATAGCAAGGGGAAGATGCAAGAGAGGGCTGGGGAGAATGCATAAGAAATGCTGGGGGAGTCAGAAACTTTGTGCAAGACATGTGGGTTGGGGATGGTACACAAGGGTGTGAGGGAGTGCATGAGAGCCACTGTGTGGACAGGAAGGCTGCATGAAGATGTGCACATGAGGTGCTGTGCAAGTCAGGAGGGTGTATGGAAATGGGGGCTGCTAAGTTTGGGAAGAGTGCATGATGCTCTTCCCAAATGCATGTCAGGAAAGATGTGAGAGGATGCTAAAAAGCACTGGGGTTGGAAAGGGATCAAGGGTGTGCACGAGAAATGTGCAAGTTGGGAAGGGTGCAAGTCGGTGCACGTAATGCCATGTTTCCCCGAAAATAAGACCAGGTCTTATATTTATTTTTGCTCCAAAAGATGCATTAGGGCTTATTTTCTGGTTAGGTCTTATTTTGGGGAAAATACGGTACTAAATGCATCCATCTGGCTGACAATCTTAACGGGGGCTTATTTTGGGTGTAGGGCTTATATTACGAGTATCCTGAAAAAAATCATGCTGGGACTTATTTTCCGGCTGAGTCTTATTTTCAGTAGTATGTGACCTTCAGAGATGGAAGATATGCTGTTTAGGAAAAGGTCATATAAAAGGTCATAGCCTGCAGCTGAAAAATGGCAGGAGAAAGAGGCTCAGAAGGGATTCTTCCCTCCCCCCCGCCCAATTAAGGCTATAAAAGAAATAGTGGGAGAATACTTTCAGACTTGCAGATTCTGAGAATATAGCCTTCCAGTAAAGCAGAAGTAGCTCGTAGCTCATCTGGTTATATTTCCTGTCTGGCTTGCTTGGGAGAGCCGACAGTGTGTGAGAATTGTCCAGTGGGACGGGAAAGATACGTGAAAAGTGTTGCATGAGTCAGGGAGGATGTGCAAATGGCTGGTGTGACATTGCACTCATGTCACATCATGGGGTTGGGGAGGGTGGATGAGGTGCCCTGCATGTCAGGGAAGCTGTGCCAGGAAGGATGCATGAGGATATGCAAATGGCTGGTGTTGGTGCAGAGGGGCTAGTGAGAGTGTGCAAGCAGGGGGGAGACTTACACCAGTGACTTGCAATCTTTCCTGCTGGGGAAACCCGCAGGGAAGGTTGCAAATGGTGACCACATAATCGCAGAGCATTTGACAACTGTCCCTAATTGTGAACAGATTGTTAGGCACACAGATTAAGATCATATGACCATGAGGGGTGCTTGGAAATCTGGAATTCTGATGACTGGTCATAACCATCATCTGTTCAGCACTGAACCAGCACTGAATGAACTACTGAGGACTACCTGTATTAGAAAAAGAATGTATTTCAATTGCCTCCTTTTCTCAGAGGCCTTTACTTAATTCAGATTGTTTATTCAATTCTGGACCTATATTCCAATTTTTGCTCATCCAATACTTGAACTTCATGCTTCAAGTAGCATTCCCCAATCAGGTATTTCTCTTCATACAATGCCACGGTTTTAGTTGGAGTACTGGATGATGGTTACAAAAATACTTAGCATGCTATTACTTGCAAATAATAAGACAGAAATGAGACAACCTTTTTTACTCATAATGGATTGTATTTTCTAGATAGTAACAGCCCTGGCACTTGCTGGCACTTTGAAATTTAATCCGGAGCTTGACTTACTGACAGGAGCAGATGGAAAGAAGTTTAAGCTTGAGCCACCTGATGCTGATGAGTTGCCAAAATTGGTACTTATTTTTTTCTTAATCTTCAGAAATTCTAGGAAGCATGTATGTTCCCTGTCGTGGTGACTCCCTAATGAATAGCCTCCTTCCAGTGATTTGGATGGTTACAACCTTCTTGAAAAAGCTATAAACCTGGCTTTTCATCCAGGCACTGGTATGAGGACTTTAATGGAGATGTGTATATATGGGTGGTTACATATACATATGTGTATATAGTGTATTGGCAAGGAATTATTTTTAAGAGCATCAGTTTGATTCTTTTTAATGTAGTTCGATTGTTTATTATGTTTTCTATTTTCTAGCTACCCTACAGAGTTCCATTAACTAGATGTGTGGCAATATAATTTTGTTTGTATGGTAGGTAGACTAACTATGTAGCACTTACTTAAGTACAGCTGTATAAAACACAAAATACTCCATAGATACCTTATAGGTTGTAATCCTCATGAACTACAATGTAGTTCAATGTATTACATTGAAGTGAGATAGGTGAAGAGTATTAATTTAAGCTTTCAATAAAGGGAAGGAGAAAGGAAAATTATTTGAGTACAAATAACAACAATACAACAATACTTGAGGATGCTAGAGCAAAATGATTCAAGTGATAAAAGTTTATTTGGCTTATTGATATACACAAGACACAGTGTGCATCCAACACTTAGTGTTTGCCTTTCCTTTCTAAATAATATTCCTTTCCTCTTTCCAGTCACTTTTTCCTACTTTCTATTAGGAATTTGATCCAGGCCAGGATACTTATCAGTATCCTCCAAAGGATGGTAGTAGCCAACATGTGGATGTGAGCCCCACTAGCCAGCGTTTGCAACTGCTTGAGCCCTTTGACAAGTGGAATGGCAAGGACCTGGAAGATATGTTGATCCTCATAAAGGTGAGAACTGGAGGCAAACAGATAAATCTGAAGAGCTTTGTTTTGTGCAATTATTTGATAATATCTAAACTTTCATATAGGCTCTTATAAAGCATTTCTAATGCAAAGAACAAAAATAACTAAGTAACTAACTAATAAATAAGTATTGGTCCAATTATGTAGTGACAGCATACAACTGCGTTGCTCTCCTTCCAATTTTGAATCGTAGAGTTGCTCTATATTTCTTTCAAACTGTTGCTTCTATGTCATAACACATCCACACATGTCATAATACAAACACAACACTTGATTATCAGTATATCCAAGGTTATCCACAATTTGTTATGGACTACATAACAATCAATGAAGTAAAATCTTTTTTTGAAGTTTCTTACCTTTTCCATTATTTACAGAATGTTTGCCATGTGATCTTTCTCTTCTGTATCCCTTTCTCTTCTGAATCTACCATGTACATCTGGCACTTCCTGTTCTAGGCTGAACTGTAAAATCTTGAACATTATCTTACTGATTTCTGAGATAAGTATAGTTGTTTTGTGGTTGGAACATGGCTTAGCACTGCTCTTTTCTGGAATTGAAATATAAATTTATTCTTTAGGGTGCCTTGGGCGCTGCTACATTTTCCATATTTACTTGCAAATTGCAAGTAGGACTTTGATTGCAGTATCTTGCAAAAGTTTAAGCAATTCAGCTGGATGTTAATTAACTACTGAAGTTCTATGTATAGTGATATTTTTAGGGCCATTTATCTTCAATTTCCACTGCTTTAATTAATTGAATAAGTCTTTGCATAATCAATTTGGGGAGCCGTAATGGCACAGTGGTTAGAATACAGTACTACAGGCTAACTCATTTACTCTAGAAGTTCAATTCTGAATGGCTCAAGGTGACTTAGCCTTCCATCCTTCTGAGATCAATAAAATGAGGACCCAGACTGTTGGGGGAAATAGGCTGACTATGTAAACCACTTAGAGCGGCCTGTGAAGTATATAAGTCTATTGCTATTGCTATTCTCCAGTGCGCTGCTTGGAGAATCCAAAGTGTGGGATTATTCTTAGTCTATTCGTCAGAGACTGAGTGTATGTTCCTTTAAATTTTCTAACCATTGCATAAAAGGTTAAATCACTTGCCTTTTCCATTTGATTGTTATCCTCAGTTTCAATGCATTGCTTATTGAGGTATAACTTCTTGATTCTTGTTGTTTTCTGGAATTCAATTAGACAATTTTTCTTCTATTTCTATCATCTTTTGCTTTCTGTCTTTCCTCAGCATTGAAAATATGTCCTGTTTGCAATATGTCAGCAGACAGCAACTTCACTTTCTTCTTTTACAGGATGTTTTTTTTGTTTCATCTTTTCAGTCTAGTGTTCTTCAGGCATTCTTATTTATCAAATCTAACCAATTAAATCTACTTTATCTTCACCCTACAATCATATTAAATATTACTTGGGACTTATCTCATTGGTATGACTCTGTTTTCATTAATTTAAGTTGTAATTTTGCAAATGGAAGTTTATAACCTAAGACAGCAACATATCTTCTTTTTTTGCTGATTGAATACAGTAGTACTTGCAGATTATGCATTTGTTTTTATTTCCACATTTATTATTTCTCAGGTTGTTTATAAATTATTTATAAATAATTCAAGGCAGCAAGCATACCTAATATTCCTTTCTCCTCCTATTTTCCCCACAACAACTCCATGAGATGGATTAGGCTGAGAAAGACAGAATGGCCCAAAGTTGCCCACCCGGCTTTCATGCTTAAAGTGGGATTAGAAGTCAGAATCTCATGAGTTCTAGCCTGGTGTCTTATATAGTCAATTTGATGTAGGCGTTTGTCATCCAGTGATATCCATATGTAAAGGTGTATTGTAGGTTCTTGAAAGAAGGCAAATGTCTAATTGTCTTGAAAAAAATCTATTACTAAGTTTCCTGCTTCAGTTTGTATACAAAGACCACATTTTTCCATTATTCCAAATGCTATTTCGTTCCCAACGTTAGTATTCCGGTATACCTATATGGAGTGTCCATTTCGGTGTTGCATCAAGAAAGCATTTCAAGTTACTATAGAATCATCCAGTCTTTACTTCCTCTGCATATGTGGTTGGAATATAGACTTGATCCACTATAATGCTAGTTGGCTTGCCTTGGATGTAAACTTATAGTATTTTGTCATTTTGTGGGGGTTGTATCTGAGCATCGACTCTGACAACCTTTTATTAATAATGGTAGCTGCTCCATTTCTTCTCTATTTTTTCCTTTGTCCATAGTAGAAGATCGGGTGTTCTTCTAATGTGAAATGACCCATTCCGATCTGCTTCAGTTTGTTGAGTCCCTGAATATCAATGTTGAATCTTGAGTTTCTGCTCTGACATCATGTTTGTTTCTTCACGGTTCTACATTCTGCATACTAGTGGGTTTTTTATTTATATATATTTACAGCAAAGAACTTTCTTTTTGTCTCTGGCATATTAGCAACTACACATTCTTTTGGCTTTCATAATTGCTACTCGTACTTGCCCTCTGGTCTTCCTCAGTAGCTTGTTGGATACTATCTGATCTTGTGGGCTCATCTTCCATATCATGTTTACATTGTCTTGGTTGTGAATATCCATTTGGTTTTCTTGGCAGAATACTGGAGGGGGTTGCATTTCCTTCTCCAGTGGATCATATTTAGTTTGATCCCTTGTCTATAACCTGCCTGTCATGGATGAATGGATGACCCTTCTGGAAATGTATACTCCCAATGGTATAGCTCAGAGCTTCCTTGGGATGCGCAAGCTGCTTCATGCTACAAGGTAATGATCCAGAGGGTAAAATAAATGTTGGGGTCCTAAAGAATTGCTTGATGCTGTCAGAATGCTCTTTTTATGCAGACTGAATGTCTGAAATTATCTTGCATTCAGGTAAAAGGGAAATGTACAACTGACCACATTTCAGCAGCAGGCCCCTGGCTCAAATTCCGTGGGCACCTGGACAACATTTCAAACAATCTATTGATTGGAGCTATAAATATTGAAAATGACAAGGCAAACTCAGTTAGAAATGCATTAACACAGGAGTTTGGACCTGTTCCAGACACAGCCCGTTACTACAAGGTAAGGCTCTGAAATTTAATTGTATTTTAGGCACAATGTGTGTGTGTAGCAGCAGAAAGAGACTGTTTTTCAGTACAGCCATTCAGATGCTGTGAGGAGCCAGAGACCATATGCTCAGAACAGAAGTCCAGAACTGAAAATAGTGGATGTTCTGGGTAGATCTGAGACCTTGACCGTCATTAGAATTTTTCTGTTTTTTAGATGGCTCTTGGAAACACTGGGAAAGAGCACTGTCAGAAAACCTAGAATAACTGTCACTTAAAATAGAGAATATTAAATTGGGTCTAACTCAGTATGAGAACTTTTCTGCCCCTTCTCTTAACTGTGAACACTTTGTTATTATGTTTATGTTTTCCTTAGTTACATTTGTGCTCACTTCACTAGAGTAATTGACACAAGATAACAGGCCTACACATTTAAATGCATTCAAACTTGAGAATGAAAATGTCTTTCCTTGGTGTTTACATTAAATAAAACATTGCCACTACTTATTTATTCTTAGGATGCTAGGAAGCTGAAAACAAAATCTGACACAAGGGTCTCTCAAGGTGTTCTCCAGCAGGCCAGATGTGTTAGGGGATAGGGTGAAATCCTCTATGCATGCTGCTGTCTGGAAAGGTCCTGCACCAGAGGGTTGAAGGTCGAGGATGTGTCTTTTAGTGCCAGGCCTTTGCAGCCTAAGTACCCAAAAGCTTTGTCTGAGAAATGGAAGAGGTAGAGGAAGCTCCATATACCACTTTTCTCTGAACATTTGGGCAGAGTTTTGCAAGAGGGCCTGGTGGTTTAGCAGACTAATAGCATTGTGATTAACACCAGCTGTCTGCAATTACTGTAAGTTCAAATCTCACCAGCTCAAGGTTGACTCAGACTTCCATCCTTTCTAAGGTAGGTAAATTGAGGACCCAGTTTGTGGGGGCAATAAGCTGACTTTGTATAAATATACAAAAGTATGAAGGCTATTGCTTAACGCATTGTAAGCCGCCCTGAGTCTCCAGAGAAGGGCGGCATATAAATCAAATTTAAAAAAAAAGAAAAGAGGGTCGTGGTATTGCTGAAATACCAGCCAGAGGTTGCCCAATCCTGGTATGCAGATGGCATTCTTTATAACTTCACAGACCATTGTGGGTAGTTCTATCTTATGGCTTTGTGAGAGAGGAAAAACAGGCAGTTGCTTAAAAGGAATATATACCAGTATCGTATGCTTTCCCTGATGGCAACACAATATTTTTTTGAAAGACAACTTACGATTTTTTGGAAATTTACCAGTTACTAGTCTCCTTCCAACATTTTACAACTGGATGTATGCTTTTCCCATTTTCATAGCTCTCAAGTTTTCAGATGCAATCATTCATTGTTGTTCTTACCATTTTTTTCAAAGAACAATAGAGTAACAGACTTATTTTTTGCTTTGCTTCCTGACATAATTTATGTATGTATTATACATAATATTATTATGTATTACACTATTGAATAAATATTTTGTTTGTTTCAGAAACATAATGTTAAATGGATTGTTGTTGGAGATGAAAACTACGGGGAAGGCTCAAGTCGGGAACATGCAGCGTTGGAGCCGCGACATCTAGGAGGAAGGGCCATTATTGTCAAGAGCTTTGCCAGGATTCATGGTAAGACTGCCACTTTCTGCAAAACAACTGCTGCTAGAAGGCTATTAGATGTATAATATATTTTGCTCACCAGAATAATAGAATTCATATTTAGTTTGACTTTCTTGTATATCTTCAGGCAATTGGTGGAGATAGAGAAAAAGCAATGTTAATAAAATCTAATAAAACTCAAGACAAAGTAAGAATGAGATTATTTCCTTATTGTGGTATAAATGTAAAAACTTAAATAAGTAAATAAGATAAAAATTGTTTAGGAGTATATACTGTTACAATTGATAAGTTTTGAATTGTTGTCAATACTTGTACCTGCTGCCTAGTTTAGCCCAATTCAGTGCAGTCGATTTTATATCCTCATCCTTAAAGAAAGCATGTGTTCTGTCCCCGTCTCACACACGCACCCCCACAGACAGTCAATAGTGAAATAAACCAGCCGACAAAGGTTTCTCTAAGAGCAGACTTGGCAGCAACCCAGTGACTGGCTGCCAAGAGTCTTTTACTTACGAAGGGAGTGTTTTTCAAAGCCAACACACAACAGATAAGAGAATATTCAAAAAGTCCAGCAATGCAGAGAGGTTTGTTCAATATCAGTTTTTGCTCGTCACAGAGCTTGAACGGCCACCACACCCCCTTTTATACCCTGTGGGGTGTGGTCCAGTGACTCAGCCTAATCCCTGGCATGCCTCTTCCTTTGCTGCGCGCGCTTATCTCTGCGACGCTGTCGAGGGTCCAGCCAAGACTCATCATCATCATCATTACTGTCCACCTGCGGCTGTGTGGAAGTGCTTGGCCCCGGGCCTATCTCTTGGCCTTCGGAGGGCACCGGAGGCATTGCCAGAGAGGAGGGTCCTGGAGAGGGAGGCCTTGCCAACTCCTCTTCTTCACTCTTGGAGTTCTCTCCTGCTGATAACACAGGCTTGGTGATCGGAGCCACAACAGCATGCAGATATCTTGAGAAGGGAACATCATCAAGTGTTCCTGTGACAGGAAGAAAAGTAGCCCATACTTTCCCAAGAAAAAAAAGCCGAGTGTTGGTAATAGTAGGAGATTCACTTATCAGGGGACCGGAATCAGCAGCCTGAGACTCGTCAGTCATTTTAGGGAGGTATGTTGTCTCCCTGGAGCAAAATCAAAGATGTGGCTGAGAGCCTTACTAAAATAATCAAGCCTACAGTTTACTATCCCTTTCTGCTCGTTCATGTGGGGATGAATGACATGATAATGACCCTGAAAACAATATCAGGAAACTATGAGCAGCAAAAAATTTAAGGAGTTAGAAGCACAGGTGATGTTTTCATTGGTGCTTCTAATGAAAAGTCCACATCCAATGAGGGAACAAAGAATTTTAGAAATAAACCACTGGCTTAAGAGATGGTGCCATCAAGAGAACTTTCTATTCTTAGACCACAGTCTGTATTACCTACATCAAGGGCTTCTGGTAAGTCATGGGCTACACCTCACAATAACCGGGAAGAATGTATTTGGAAAATGACTGGCTCAGTTTATCCAAAGGGCTTTAAATTCATTCATTTGTATATCCAGTATAATATGTCTTTCCATATCATTCCAAACATAGCCTATCCATAATGTCAGACATTTTAAAAATTAGTTTATGGATCCATTGTTCACAATTATTCTTCAGTATGTTAAAGTATTTTGTTCCATTTTGTATTAGTAAATTCAAATGCTCTTCTCTCATTGTGATCTTTAATTCCTTCTGGTTTCCTCAACCACCTAGCCCTGTGGTTCCCAAGGTGGGGCCCACGCCCCACAGGGGAGCAATTTGATTTTTAATGGGGGCAATTGGAACTTTGCTTAAACCAAGTTAATGACCTTTTAGGTTTCCTCTGTGTGAGTAGGAGTTCACTTTTTGAATAGTAAGAATTATATGTCATCGGGGGGGTGGGGGATCAGGATTTTAGAAATGCTTAGGTGGGGCATGGCCAAAAAAAGGTTGGGAACTACTGATCTAGCCTTTAAAATCTCATCTTAGCAATTTTTAAAAGTACCTCAGTAAAGTACACAGCCTGTTAATACTTCAATTGATGGCAATCATTTGATAGTGCTAATGCTGGTTAAGAGGGTTAGGGAACTAAGGGTTGTCCCAGTGAGAGAGGATCTATATATATTGTACTCCAAAGCAAGCTGGTAGTAGGATGGCATGTCTGCTTTTATGGAATGGAGTTTTCTGCACATGGCAGGAAAAAGATCTTAAACTCTGCCATTGAAGAGGTGGAGTTAATTTCCTATCAATTTCATCTTTCAGTGAAAAATGAAAATGTTACTTTGTGATAGTACAACTACCATTCCTATCAATTTAACAAAATTAGATGCAAGTAGGGTGATAAGCAATCAATTTCATAAATATTTGAAGGTACTTGTGATGATGAGATGCAAGGCATATTGCAAAATGCACAAATAGCATTGCGGTTTTGCTCTTTGCAATAGTCTACTGGAATGCACATTCTAATATATTAAATTTAAATCTTTTAACAGAAACCAATTTGAAGAAGCAAGGACTCTTGCCACTAACATTTGCTGATCCAGCTGATTATGACAAGATTCACCCTGTGGACAAGCTAAGCATTGTGGGTCTAAAAGATTTTGCCCCCGGAAAGGTAAATGGTCCCAGCTCTCAGCCATACTCCTTCTCCAACTCATTTTCTTGTACCTTCTTTATCATGAACTACTGTATTTCAGGGTTCTGATAATGCAACAATGTATTTGAAAATACATTAATACTTTTTGCTGAATTTTACATATTAAAAATACAACTTATATCAAATGAAACTGAATACTTTATTTGGCCAAGTGTAATTAGACACACAAGGAATTTGTCTTCAGTGCAGAAGCTCTGTGTACATGCAAAGCGACAGAATAATCATAATCATAATAATACCAATAAAAGGGAAGAGTATAGAAGATAATAAGAATAAATATTATTACAACCGTACTGCAAATTACTTGAATTCTCAGAAATATTCAAATCTACAGGAAATTAGAAGAGTGTACAAAACATTTGGAAGATAAATTTTTATTGTTGAGAGTAGCAAACTGGTGTTTTGAGTTCAAGACAAGCTATTCCATGCATTTTGGAAGTACCTCAGGCTTGGACAGGTGTCGAGACTGTTTGGGGCTTGAAACACCTCAGAAGCAGTTTCATATTCAAAATAGAACATTTTTAAATTTTGTGAAATTTCATGTTTGAAACAAAACAAAATGCTTTGCATAGCCCTAGTATATTTAGAAATCATATATGGTGGCTAGTGTTTCTTCACTCTAGTAGCTGTGTTTTTTCCTCTTTCTTTCAACAAAATATTTTGTTATACATGAATTTAAAGAATACTTATTGTATTTTGGGGAAGAATTAAGTATTTTTTTCAAATCTAGTGTTGAGAGTGGAAACTGAATACTTGCCAATGCTTCATGTGCTGAAGCAGCTACACTCACTTGGAGATGGTGCTTCTCTAAACTTCTTCAGCCTTGATGCAGGAGCATTCCAGAGCACTATTGAGATTTGAAGCATTGCAGGGATATTAAAATGGGGGAGAGCAGCATTTCTTGGCTGGTGTGTCTTAACATTAATGGGTTAAAGTAAAATATTTAATTTAAGAGGCCTACTAGGGGAAATGCTGTGTTCTGCCAAGTCTAGCACAGTACCTGGATCCTTACATATTTTGTGTTCAATATTTGGTAAGATTTGCTAAATGATCAAATGAGGGAATAAATTGTGGCATATTATGTGGACCCCTAAATTCAGAAACTATATGTTCCTAAGTTCCTGTGGTAAATGTTTTAGAGGATATCAGATGTCTAAAAACCACCAGAGTTAATGATGATTTAACAAAATGCATACTTATCATAGGAAGTCCAAAAATATATATATTTCTCTAATTTCTCCAACAGCCCCTGAAATGCATCATTAAACATCCTAATGGGAGCCAAGAAACAATAACATTGAACCACACCTTCAATGAGACTCAGATTGAGTGGTTCAAAGCTGGTAGTGCACTCAACAGAATGAAAGAGCTACAGAAGCACTGAATCTACACACATAATGTATCCAGTGGACTTGATGAGTAATCTCCATTAAAGTGCAATTCCACAACAATTCTTGAGAATAAATGTATGTGATCAAATGTAACTTTAGCTTCCTATTCATTTCAACTCACTTGCCTACACCAATAAAAGTATTTTCTTTCTTTTCTTTTGTCCATTATACAGTTCTATCTTTCATTACTGCCTGTTTTCGGTTGTCTAATATTGCTTCATATTTATTTTTCAATTATTTTCTTGCCCAGTAATTTCAGTGATGACAAAAGAATGAAAAATTAGATGATTATTGCTCTTGTGGAAAATAAAATTGTAACTGACATACCTGATTGTTGAGCGTCCCTAGTAGCACTTTGTTCAAGTTTGTGAGGAATGGAAGCATGAGTGTGGAGCTAAAATTGAGAGTGGGTTGTTTGAAAACTTAGCAATATAAGTACCATAAATAATATGTATACACCTGGAATCATGAAAATTTTAATTTTGATTACAACCTTATTTGTCTTAAAGAGTTTCAGTAAACATCCTGATCTATGAATAATTTCTGCTGCAATATGAAACTGACAGCATATTGATATTTCCATATATCAAGTAGATCTTTTCCCATTTGACAGAAATTTCTACCTGTGGCTCAGCTCTAAATGTCTCACTTCTCTTCTTTTATAATGTGCCTACCCATCCCATCCCTATGTCTTACTTTTAAAAGAAGCAGGAAAAATTGAAAATAATTTTAGTGGTGACTGTTTATAATCCTGTTTATTACCATGTTTCCCTGAAAATAAGACCATGTCTTATATTTTTTTGAACCCCGAAATAAGTGCTTGGCCTTATTTTCGGGGCAGTCTTATTATTTTGGAGCACATGGAGGAAACCAGAGGAAATGGTGGGGACTGGCTGCCCATGCATTTAAATATTTTCGGGAAGGGCTTATTTTCAGAGGGGGCTTATTTTATATATTTTAGGTATAGCTCTGTTGTTGTTATTGTAGTTTTCTGTTTCCTACTGAGAAATAGATTAGTTCACAAAAAGATGTCTTAGTGATGCTATGAGCCTGCCACCTCTCACTGCTTCCCTATTGTGTTTAAGTGACTCTTTTAAAAACATAGTGTGAAATGATTTCATATTAAGACACATTCATGTAGTGGAATTCCCCTGGTGTCTTTGGGATATATTTCAATGCCCATCACATTCAGCCAGGATGATCAAGAACTGTCTTCGTAGTGGATGATGGAGATTATTAATCAAATATAAACAGATTATCAGATGATTGGTTTATAGCCAAAACACTCTAAATTATTTCCAAAATATCAATGGCATTGATTCAGAGTTCAGCTGCTTTTCATATCATCTGTTTCCTATACAACAAATATTAATGCTTTGGGATCATTCTGGAATGACCTATACCTTTCACAGAATAGTTTGAGAGCATGTTTTTATTCAATCTGCATGTCTAAATTGTCAGCACCTTCCTATTTTTACATCAACATAAAGAGTTTTCAGAGAATATTCCCAAAACTAATTTTTGACATAGAATACATTTTTATGTAATGAAAGCAGCTTATCATATTTCTCAGTATTGAGCCATGCTATGAATATTAATTAAAGTGCTATTACATCTTCCTGAAATCACTGAGTGCTGCTCTGATACAGTTTGCTCTTGTACTTAGTAAGTTCTTGAAAATTACAGCTTTTCAAGTGATCAAAATTATTAAACACAGTCATCCCCTAAATTTCTAGAGGCCTGGAATACTTAACTATCCAAGCTGGTGAATTATGGAAAAGCTAAACAACATATTACATTTATGCAGGGAAAGATACTACTGTAACCAACAAACTATATGAAAAAGTCAAAACCAAATTGATAATATTTAGATATTTTTACCCTGCTTTTATTATTTTTATAAATAATTCAAGGCAGCAAACATACCTAATCTTCCTCCTATTTTCTCCATAGCAACAAAGCTTTGAGATGAGTTGGGTTACAAGAAAGTGACTGACTGAAAATCACCCAGCTGGCTTTCATGCCTATAGCAGGATTAGGGCTCAAAATCTCATGGTTTCTAGTCGGGGGCCTTAATAAGTAGACCAAACTTGGTTTCATAGTACTTATATGCTTGGTGCTTTAGCCATTTGACCAATTTGGCTCTCATAATATTTGTATCAGCGTTAGAAATTAGTGCTATTTCCTGCTTCAAGTATTGTGCATGAGACTTTTCCTTCCTGAAAAATTGAGCACAGTGAGATGAGCACTGAACACAAATAAATTCATCTTCAAAAACAAAAGAACATAAGTACCCCCGAACAGAGGTATTTTGGCATTTATGAAACTGCTTCCCATTTTTCCTCTAAAATGTATCTGCCTCTGCTTGAAAGGTGCCAGTATTTTCTTTTTAAGTGGGATGTAAGAATTGCAGGCTCTCTTGGCTATGCTTATCAATCAGCTAAACTCCTGCTATTAGAGAGGGATGTGCTTCATTAGTTATTGATGATGGGACAAATTAATTTTGAGCTATGTTGAGCATAGTGTAGTAGCTTTAGAATCTTGATATTTCTTGCACTAATGAAGTGTGAATTACAAGTTGTGTAGTGAAAAACTATAATTCCATAGAATTATATGTATATCTAATAGTTTTAACTACAGATGTAAAACTACTCATAAACAAGATAGTTTTTGTAATAGATTTTAGTATTTTGTTTCATTGCTATTTCATATTTGTTCTTGAAAAGGCAAGAAACACCATTGCCTAAAGATAGATGCAATGTCCAGGAAAAAGCAAGATTTTTCTAAATAGCAACATAGGAACAACCACCGCTTCCTAACACAGAAACTTGGCTGAGAAAGCTGGATTTATTTATTTATTTTTAAGTAACTCATGGACACATTGCGTTCTGAACCAAAATAAAAATGTAGCTGTTATCTATCAATAGTTTCCAATAAAACTTGGCTCGTTTTGCACAGTAGAATACAGGCCACCCACCTAACCAAACTAAATACAATACTCTTAATCATTTGCTTACAGGAACATAATGACATGAAGATAGGGCAGCTGAATGGTTTCTACTTGTACTGTTAACTTTTTCAGCTGCCTTGCAATCTAGTCTATATTGCCAATACGAGGCTCATTCATTTTTGGTTTTATGTTATTTGCACACAGATGAGATTCAAACCAGTCCAAACCAGGCGCTGAAGATCTGGTTCTACCAGTGGGCTCGGGGAACCCAGAGTGGGATGGAGCCCATTAAATGGGTTGTGTGATCTGCTGTCGCTCGGGGGTGGTGGTGTGATTTTATTATACTATATTAATTTATTTGATTCTTTTTATTAGTTTTATTGTTTTAAATGTGGTTTTATATTCTGTAAGCCGCCTTGAGTCGCCATGGGCAAATAGATGGCAATATAAATTCAATCAATCAATATAATGAGATTAGTAGCAATACAATACCAAGTTTCTTTTCCGGCCATAGCTTTTGCTGAAAGTCCAAGACTAATAAGACAGCACATTGGTACCCCATATGTTAATCCCTTCAAAGTGTGTCAGAATTGGTTTAAATGCTTGCTACTGTGAAAACAATAAAACAGCTGATTACTTTCATACTGCTTGCTTCTATATCTCTTCCCTCAATAAATGTTTTGTTTTCTTAAGAACAAAACAAAATGCATATCCTGTGATGTTAGAAAAGAACTACTATACTGCCTATCTCGAGCCAACAAAACAAATCCCATTTTTATATTATTTTTTTACATGGATGACATTAAGTTGTTTGCTAAGTGTCAACATTGGCTTGCTGGTCCACTTGACATGGATCTGCAGGGAAGACACTGGGATGTCATTTGGCCTGGAGAAGTGTGGCCAGATGGTACTTAAGAGAGGGAAGGTAGTTAAGACTGATGGGCTGGAACTACCAGCAGTACTGTTACCAATTCCCAAAATCTGTATACCAACCAGAAAGACGGCAGGTAGAGTCTGGTGAGTGTCAAAGCCCCTGCCCTGGACAAAACCCAGAACATCCAGGAATACATAAGTAAAATGAGCTGTTGAGGCAGCAGTAGACCTGGGAGGAAGATGAAGCAGAGGAAGTGCCATGGTAAGAAAAAGACCCTGTATACCAGGGGGCCCCAACCCCTGGACTGCAGCCTGCTACCTGGCCGCTGCCCGTTGGGAACCAGGCTGCATAAGCAGTGGATGAGCACACAAAGCTTCATTTGCTCATTCACAGGATTAGGTTGAGCACACAAACTCATCCCCTCCTCCCCCCACCCCCGCCACGTACCACCACTGGTCTATGCAGCCAAAAAGATTGGGGACCGCTGCTGTGTGGGATGTTCTATTGATAGCAAGCTACGACGGCAGACTAGGAAATTCTATGAGCAACTAGAAAGGGCTTGACTAAGAGACAGCAGTGAGGCGCTGATCATTGCAGCATAAGAACAGGCGCTAAGGACTAGATTCACCAGAAGCAAGGGCCTGCCACACTAGACAGGTGCAAGGTGTCTAGTGCAAAGTGCAAACTATGCAGAGAGGCCTGAGAGAGAGTCTAACACACAATAGCAGGGTGTAAGATTCAGGCAGGAACAACATACACTCAGGGCCGGATTTAGATTGAAAGAGGCCCTAGGCTATTCCACTTATGAGGCCCTTTCACCAGTGGTGGGATTCAATATTTAACAACAGGTTCTGTGGGCGTGGCTTAGTTGGGGGTGTGGCTTGGCAATGTGACTGGGTGGGCGTGGCTAGCTGGTCACGTGACTGTGTAGGCGTGGGTAGCTCATCATGTGACCGGGTGGGTGTGGCTATGTGCATAGACTTTTTTCAGAGGGCTGAAAAAAGTCATTTCTGACTGGGCCTCGCACTTTTGACCGATCCTCACACTTATGATCATCCTCACATTTATGCCCGTGCAGCTTTCTTAACAACCATCTCACTCATTTCACAACTGCTTTTCTTCACCATGGTGACAAGATAGGGCAAAAAGGTAAAATGTGAGGACAGTCGTAAGTTCGAGGACTGGTCAAAAGTGCGAGGACCAGTCAGAAATAACTTTTTCAGCTCTCTGAGTAGTCCATCTGCACAAAAGGACTACCCAGAGGGCTGAAAAAAGTCATTTCTGACTGGGCCTCGCACTTTTGACCGGTCCTCACACTTATGACCATCCTCACATTTATGCCCGTGCAGCTTTCTTAACAACCATGTCACTCATTTCACAACTGCTTCTCTTCACCATGGTGACAAGATAGGGCAAAAATGTAAAATGTGAGGACTGTCGTAAGTTCGAGGACTGGTCAAAAGTGCGAGGACCAGTCAGAAATAACTTTTTCAGCTCTCTGAGTAGTCCATATGCACAAAAGGACTACCCAGAGGGCTGAAAAAAGTCATTTCTGACTGGGCCTCGCACTTTTGACCGGTCCTCACACTTATGACCATCCTCACATTTATGCCCGTGCAGCTTTCTTAACAACCATGTCACTCATTTCACAACTGCTTTTCTTCACCATGGTGACAAGATAGGGCAAAAACGTAAAATGTGAGGACAGTCGTAAGTTCGAGGACTGGTCAAAAGTGCGAGGACCAGTCAGAAATAACTTTTTCAGCTCTCTGAGTAGTCCATATGCACAAAAGGACTACCCAGAGGGCTGAAAAAAGTCATTTCTGACTGGGCCTCGCACTTTTGACCGGTCCTCACACTTATGACCATCCTCACATTTATGCCCGTGCAGCTTTTTTAACAACCATGTCACTCATTTCACAACTGCTTTTCTTCACCATGGTGACAAGATAGGGCAAAAACGTAAAATGTGAGGACAGTCGTAAGTTCGAGGACTGGTCAAAAGTGGGAGGACCAGTCAGAAATAACTTTTTCAGCTCTCTGAGTAGTCCATATGCACAAAAGGACTACCTAGAGGGCTGAAAAAAGTCATTTCTGACTGGGCCTCGCACTTTTGACCGGTCCTCACACTTATGACCATCCTCACATTTATGCCCGTGCAGCATTCTTAACAACCATCTCACTCATTTCACAACTGCTTTTCTTCACCATGGTGACAAGATAGGGCAAAAACGTAAAATGTGAGGACAGTCGTAAGTTCGAGGACTGGTCAAAAGTGCGAGGACCAGTCAGAAATAACTTTTTCAGCCCTCTGAGTAGTCCATATGCATAAAAGGATACAGCAATAGAGAGGGATGAAGGAAGGGAAGGGAAATTAGAGTAGGAGAGAGAGGGAGGAAGAGAGGAGGAGAAGGAGAAAGGAAGAGGAAGTAGGGAGGAGAAGAAGAGGGGGAGGAAGAGAAGGTAAGAAGGAAAGAAAAGAAAGGTGGTAGGTTTGAGGAGAAAGATTGCTATACAATAAAAAAGATGAAAGGGAAGAAAGCCAACCCCAAACAAATATAAAGATATTAAGATAAAGAATGAATTGTTAAACTTTAAAGAATAAAAGAGAACAAATATGAATAAATAACAATAATTAGAAACACACATACAAACATACAATCTATTTTCTTTGAACAGAGTATTTGGCCGGTTCACAAATTTAAACAGTGTTTAGTCATTTCAATTAAATTTACAATTTCTATATTTCCTTTTTGCCATATTTATTCCTCATCTATTTTTGTAAAAAACCAATATTACCCTCATCCTCATCTCTAATCTTAATCAAATTCAATTTTTCCCTTCTATTCTATATTATACCCCTTCCCATTGTCATCTATTTTTATATCCATCCTCACATTGGTTAATTATGTAATATTAGTTGTTTAATATAAATTCAACATTTTAATATAAATCAATTAGTTATATAACTACCTTTTTTGTATATTAATCAATATGAACATGAATATTCCAATTATTTCCATGCAATCCAATTTCTTACAAATCCATTAATTATATTTACCAATAATAATAAACCAAATAATTTCCCCCATATATTCCTCCAAACCACAACTTAACCATTTCTGCTTTCAGAAATATACAATTAATAGTATCTCAATTATTACAATTCCCTAGTTAAATACAGCTTTTTTTTCTTTTGTGTTTTAAAATCCTGAACTCTTCTCTTTTTCCCTAAATTTCCCATTGTTTGCACGTACCTTTTTTGGTGAGGAAAAAGAAAAGAATTCTGCCTGCCTAATTTTCCAACCTTGCAGCAACAGCAAAGCAGTTTCACTTTCGTTTCTCAGTATAGCTAGGGGAAAAAAAATCAGCACTCTTTGGAAGGAAGCAAAACAGCGAGACAGATCAGCTGAGAGCCGGGAGGCCAATTAGCCTATGCTGGAGCTCCGGGGGCCAATAAAATTACAAAAAAAACACCGAACCCTTTGTTAAATTGCTGGCTCCCCCGCCCCTCGCCCACCACTATTTATTGGCAATAAATAGTGGTGCGGAGGGGCGGGGGAGCCAGCAATTTAACAAAGGGTTCGGCGGAGCCACCTAGAACACCCAGAATCCCACACTGTGTAGGCCCCTCTGGATCTTGAGGCCCTAGGCTGAAGCCTAGTTAGCCTATAGGAAAATCCGGCCCTGCATACACTGAACAGCCAAGTAACTGGCAATGTGTACAGGAACATCTACACACACTATGGACTAGATTCTCCCAAGTCCAGATGGGAGATTCCATAGAAGGTTGTGGAGAATAAGAACATCCTGTGGAACTTCCAGATCCATACAGACAGGCAAGTACTGGATATTACTGGACAATAGACAGTGGGGATGATAGATATAATGGTGCCAGATAACAGCAACATCAGGAAGAAAAACTATGAAAAGCTGGAGAATACCGGGGTTGAAGGAGGAACTAGAGAGGATGTGGAAAATAAAATTCAAAGTAATCTCAGTGGAAGTAGGAGCACTGTGACTTTAGTGTGACACTGTGACTCTTAAACTGGGAGAATGGCTCCTGCAGATCCCAGGAATCATATTAGCTCTCTATCCAGAAATTAACAGTGCTAATAACAGCTAAGATACTGCTCAGAACTCTCAAACTCCCAGGCCTCTGGTAGGGAACCCAAGTTTGATGAAGACATATACCACCCACTCACATAGGGGTGAGAAGGGATATATAGAGATATAATCAGTGCCATGCTAACTCTATCTCTATATTTTTTTTCATCAACGGATTTGCACAGATCCAATGCAATCTAAGAATGTCTTCACTCTTTCATTCCATGAAAGGCTTCCTTTAAATCATACACAAGAGTCTCATGAACAATCTAAAAGCTCCCTTTGAGATCCAACAGGGTCCATAAAACTGCCGTGAATGGACCAAAATAAGTTCTACCTCCCTGTGGAGAGGTGATGTGGTGGCAGCAGCAGCTATGAAGACCTCCAAACAGTCTAATAGTAGTCTGACTATGGCAAGGGATTGTTAACATGTCCCTCTGCCCCCATCCAGATCGTATTGCTACTGCTCTGAACCAAAAAAGAATAATTAGAGTGTGATCTCTGCTCTTTGTCAGGCTCTAAGTGACTAGGATCAGGCCCATGATTGATGCTTTGTTAGCTGCTGATGAGTCACCTACAATGAAAGCAGGTTGAAATCTCCTAGCTAGCATTATAAGTCTGGGAAACCCCATTGTCAACCATTGACAATTAAGCAGCTGAGTGGGGGAAGCTCTTATTGATCATAAAGACAATACTAATAACAGCCTTGGATTCCACCTTCACCAGTAGGGTCTCCATCCAGGTAACTAGAAAGTTGTGCCTCTGAAAGCCACAAGAGTCTCCCAAATAGCCAATCCATAGTCTCTATTGGGTTGGGGCTCCTGAATACATTTCTGAGAGCAACTCTCTATCCTGATCTCAATTACCACATGATGAAAACATGTATAATTACCCAAGTATATCTTTTACATTAGTTTTACCTCATTTAAATCTAGGTTTTGTAATACTTTAGTTTTCCTCGTATTTTTAATATAGCTTTATATTTATCTTATATGTTTTCATTATTTTCACTATTATCCAGCTTAGGAACCCTTAGGAGTAGAATAAGTAACAAGCAACATGATAAATGTTTTTAACATTATTTTGTAGCATTTCCTTCCCCCACTTTTTAAATCACAATGGTTATCAATGCTGAGATTGTCAGGCTATTTTAATGTTGTGGCATACATTTGTATTTTTCTTTGGTTGGTTATTCTAGTAAAAAAAAAAAACAGAATGGAGTAAAAATGGTCCAAACAACGAAGCAAATTAGAAATGTGCTGATCTCTCTATTAATAATACCATCGTTAGGTATAATTTGCCATGCACCCAGGATAAACAGATGTTTTAATGCATAGATTTCTATGAGCATTCATATTTATTTGTTTATGCAATACTTAAATAACTATTTTGAACAAAAAATTACTTTCTCTTCTGAGAATGTTCAACCCTAATATACAAGTAAACTGTTCTCACTTCTTTCCTCCTTTTTCCTCTAGATTTAAATAGGAATGGATGCCTTTTGGACAAAGCCACATAACATTTAAATTCCAACAATGAAATAACCATTAGTTTATAAACGTGAACAAATATTAAAAGGTATCAATTATATCTTGGTGGGGAGACTTTGAATCCTCATATGATTGATACATAATTCTCAATTAATATGAAAAAAGGGGGGAGTGGAGAGGAGGAGGAAGCCTCAGCCACACAAAAGGAAGAACTGCTTAATTTCTTTTGATAGAAATTCTGTTCACTGGTATAAAATCTCCCCTCCTTCAGTGGAAGAGATTTATATTCAGGTCTCAGATACAATCTGTTGTGAATGGAAGCATCTTGGCACATGGAATAGCCTTCTTTTGTGTATGCAGAGCCCAGCAATCTTCTCCAGCTAAAGCCATGGAAAAAAATGTTAATAACAGATGTGAAAAAAACACTGATCTGTATAAGCAATTGTCTAGATATGCTGAAGCCTGGGAGACCATCAATTTCATTCAGAAAACAGTTTGTCCTTCTAAGATAATAGAGAAGTGACCCCACATGGAATTTTAAAGTTCTAGTCTAGATGTTTCTATATTTTGAATGCTTCAAAGATGAACCAAAATAGTTTCCCAGAGTTCTTTCCCCCATTATCTCTAAGGGGCATAACAAACACATGATTTGCATGCAGAAAAAGCTAACTTTGCTACTATTTCCATTTAAGACAGGTGGGGAACTTGCAACCCTTGGGCTACATATAGTTTTGTACTCATTTGTTGTTCCCAGATCACCCAGGTTTACATAATTGAATTTTATGGCAAAACAAAAGCTATTATTTATAACCTTTTCCTTCTTTGGGAGTAAATCTGTGTGCCTGATACATAAAAATGCAAAAACACTGTAGGTCCACCAAGCTTCTGCAAGGTTTAGTCACAAACATATTTTTATGTTAACTGCTGCAGCTGTAAAAAGGAAAAAATAGGCTGAATCTTTGCAAAGGTCACTACCACATCAGATTTGCCTCACCAGGCCCTGTCCTCCCAAAAGATAAGGTTCTAAAAGAGAATTATCCTATTACCTGGATAGTTACTGCTAAAGTAGCCAGATTCCTTTACAACTGGTACTCTACAACAGTATCATCTAGCTAGGACAGCGAGAGGGATGATGCAAATTACCGTCCCAACAAACCTGGATTGTTCTGCAAGAGGTCAGATTGCAGAAGATTGCAGAAAACCATACTGGGTTAGATAGGCAAATGCATGTGAAGTCCCAATTTTAGAAAGTCCTCATCCTCATTAGATGAGAATAGAATTGCAGACTTCATTTTTGTAGTAGGTAGTTAACTAGGTTTTTTTAGTATGTTCGGCAAACCGAACCTCGATAGCTTTGTGGACCTTATTATTTTGCTTAGCGGACACTGAACATGCATAATAGTAGCTGGCAAGAAATCTTACTATGGAAATAAGCAGACATGGCTGGAATTGGCCAGCCACAAAAGAGTGCAGGATCTGTTGCTTTTGAAGGTTGTGTAGGAAAGGCAATGTCAGCACCTGGGTGGTTCTTACCTTTATATAGTATGCAATTCCTAATAAAGCCATCTTCTCTTTTATTCAGCTATTAGCAAATGTGTGAGATCTACCTCCGCTTTCCTACCCAGTGAGAAATATTCCCGAGGCATGGGTTGCTGGTACAGTATGTACTGGATGTATTCACTAACTTGCCTGAGATTCAACTAGTCCAACTCATCTCAAGATACTTTGTTGCTTAAGGCAAAGGCCATTTCCCTCCCCACTTCTCCCTTCTCCCTTCTCCCCCACCCTCCACCTTAGCCAGGCTACTCATTCAACCAGACTGGTAGATGACTCTCATTGCAGAAGAAAGGATGGGAAAATAGCATCTTCTACTACTACACTAAGGTAACAGGCCAAAGCTTCGAGGCCCAGAAAAAGCTGCACAGGAGGCTCCTTTTTACAAAATTTGCTTCCCTTCCGGCCCAGGTTTGTTCCTACAGACCCTCTAGAGATTGAGCAGTTGCATTTGGTAAATTCTCGCAGAAAAGGCTTTGTTGTCTAGGCGAATGAAAGCAACTCATAGGACGCAGCCTTTCTTTCCCCTTCTCCCCCACCCGGCCAAGCCAGGTCTCTTTAAAATCTGGTACACAAATCGCCATCCAAACCCCGCCCACCTTCCACTATTCTGACGTCAGGAGGGGAGGTTTCTCCCTCCCACACCCCGGTCCTTTAAATTCATCAGAAAGGGCTGCTGGTAGTTTGGGAGAGACGAGGAAGAGCATAATCAAAGCGGGCGAGGAAGCGCAAAGGCGAAGCCCTGAGGTAAAGCGCCGTGTGAGGGAACCACCGCCCGGGCGAAGGCGACCGATAGTTTCTCTTGGGAGGGAGGCAAGGATGCTTTGCAAATTCCCAGCTAGGCAGCTTTAGGAGGAAAACGGGAGCTGAACAAGGGGGGGGGGGAAAGGCGCCACGTTGAGAGAGAAGAGGCGCTGGAGCGGAAGGCGTGGGATTCGTCTTTATTTATCATTTATTGCGCTGGGACTAACAATTCCGCCTGACGGATAACAGCCGAGTGAGATTTTGGATGTGCGCGAAGGGTCGCGTTGGATTCCCTCCCCCCCCCCCACCAGATTCGTTTGGGTGCGCGCTTGTGCACGTATATTATGCCTTTGAACAGCCTGCCGTTCGTCTGTCTGTTTCTTTGAAGCTAGGATCAGCTGGGACGCCTTTCTTGCCTCTTATTCCGAAGGAAAAGGAGCTCTGGCCCCAGAATAAAAGCGCCAGGAGGGGTTTTCCCCAATAGGTGTTAATCCGCTATATAGCCCCTTCGCAGGGTATATACAATTTGACAGGGGAGCCAAGCGGCAAGGGGCCAGGATTTGAGGGCGGTGGAGGGCGGAGGAAGTGATGCGAAAACCCTAATTGGAGGTTTGTGTGTTTGCCTTAGAAAAACCATAAAGGCGGCCTGTAGGATTTGTGAAATAATTCAGTTCCCCGCACCCCTTTTGGTCTTCATCGCTTCTCCCCTCGCTTGCCTCCTCCTAATGCCTGGTTTCCTAGCACTGAGGAGGTTTCTGTATTCAGATCATAAAGATGGCATTCATCTCGCCTTAGATTAAATAGTGGTTGCAAATGTGCCTGTTTAACTATGGCTCCTCCATAAGGGTGCGACTGATTGTTCTGTGTAGGGGAGTGGTAGCCCTTGGAGGAAACCCAGTTATTGGTGGGTGGGTTTTAAAAATTGTTTACTTTCAGAGATGCCTTTTGTATAGAAGTTCCCTTTTTTGAAGGAGTGCTGAGTCCTGCTACAAATTTATAACATGGAAGTGAAAGTGATTGTGTTTTCCCTTGCATTGACCCTCTACCATCTTAGGAAAGGAATGAATAGTTTAATCTTTTAACTGTTCAGTGGCATATATATAGTTTTGAACATTTAAAGAAGGAAGTATAAGAGAGGGACTATAATCTGTGACCCACAGCAAAATAAAAGTGTGACATTTAATCACACATTTATAGCTATTATTTCTTTAAGATTTATAACCATGTTTTATAGCAAGATTTTAGAACAGGCTTGGAGATTAAGAGGAGAAAACTAACATCTGAGGGACTACATTTGGAGAGGCTGTTTTGTGGCATTAATAAATTATACACGCACACACACACTAATGTGTATATCTGCATTTATAATAACTGCCAAAAGGGTAACTGTTGCAGTAAAAATAAGATGTGCCAGTTTTAAGATTTAACATTGATTATGTCTCATATGGTACTTCTGGGGACCAAAGGTAATTTTAGCTGATAATACATGGAATATTATCTTGGATTGGATTTATCTGTCTTTTAATCAGTTTGTTGTACTCACTCTGGCTATAGTTTAAAATGTTGATCTGTTAGAAGAGGGGTCTTTTGTTTTTATCAAGGCAACATTATATGGCTAGATATAGTTGGGGCCAAAAATCTGTTTTCTAATTCATTCCTGGCACTTTAAGATAAAGTGGGGGAAGGCACTATCTTTAAGTGTGCATTTTTAATTGATGGAGCCATTTAGTAAGAGAGGATAAGTTTGCTTGCTAGCATTGCGTGAATTAAAAAAAAATCTTCATAAAACTACCAATGTTTCTCTTTTTTGAACTATGTATATATAATAATTTGTTTAAAAAACAAGGATCTAATAAAAGGGTCAGACAGTGGGAACCAATTACCTCTTGGAAATCCAATTAAGTGTGATTACTTTTGTCTCTCGGAGGTGAAAGCTTCCATTTAGTATAGTATCTACATGCTTTCTGCATTGGAAGAACCAATGTATTTATTTAAACAGAATTTTTCTGGCAATTTCCCCTTGGTATGACAATATTTAAGATACATGGAAGAGTGATAGCATTTAAAAATTAATTGGTTTTTGGTATTGGTTATGGCTGTGTGTGCACATGCACAAAAATGCTATTGAGGGATTCATTTTACCAGCTCAAATGGTGTCATTTTCTCATTATTGAAACTGCTTATACATTATAATCCTTGCTCAATAACTAATATAATTTTACAAGATTTATTATAAGAAAAATAGAGAAAAACCTTATTAAATTAGTATTGCCTATCTAAGCAATTCATCCTTATATAGTTTGACACCAGGAAATTAGAATGAAAAGTTGATGGGCCATAATCTAACTTTGGTTTTAAATTGGAACGTGAATAAAGCTGGCACAGCAAATTGAATTCTGGTCTAAACTCCATTTACTGATTGTGTTCTGTGAATTGTGAATTCAAGGTTCTCATTCTGTCTGACATAAAATCCATATTTCCTTGGTACTTATATACAGCTCAAAATAAGCCTGAACAATCTAAGTACAGGTGGTCCTCAATTCTCAACCATTTGTTTAGTGACTTACAAGGACATTGAAAAAACTGTCTTACTGGTCCTCACACTTATAACCATTGCAGCATCCCCATTGTCACATGATCAGAATTTGGGTGCTAGCAACCAACATGTTACTATGAACCAGTGGACAATAATCTGATGACAATCATAAACTTTTTTCATTATAGAGCACAAATATTGTCACAGAGATGTGCAGAGTTGAGTCTTCCCAACTCTGTTTTGAATATGAAACACCCATGAAATCGTTTGATTTTAGAATTTGAGAAATATTTCAAACTTCAGAGGTTATGAGCTTACAACACTTTAGAAGTACTTAAAAGGGCTGTTTAACACTTGAAGTGGAGTAGTTTATTTTCAGAACAATATGTTTCAAATTCAAAACAATTCAACTTAAAGCACTTTGCACACCATTGTATGTGCATATTGTATATACATGGACAAGGTTGTTAAAGCATGAGTTGCATAAGACACTCAGACATCTTCCAACAAAGAATAGGTGTTCTGTATTAAATAAATAGACCCTATTAAAAAATAAGTAAAAAGCAAAAAAAAAGCCACCTGCTTCTGATGATATGTATATCCAACATGCTCCTTCTTTCTGGTTCTTGGATAATGAAAAAACTAAATTACAACATTTAGATCCTGATGCACAAATAATGTGTAGAATTGGATAATTCTGTCTTGCCTTCAACAGGCAAATTAAATTGCAAATATTCATTAAGACTTTCATAACTTTGTTAATTGAAAACCTTAAGAGGGTTATAGTATTTACTAGATGATCTTTGTTTGAATGTATGATGAGTAATGAATTAGAGACCTATTTCTTTGTTGGTGCTTTCTCATGCTGTGGTATTACTTTCTGCATCTTCTTCTAAGACCACAGAACACCATGAACTATGATATGTAAGAAACAAACAAACAAACAAACTCCAAACACTCTTGCATAGGTATAGGTAGTCCTCAACTTACAACCACAATTACGATAGAACCAGAATTTCTGTTTTATGTCCTTTTCTTTTTGCCAGATTACATGACTCACTGCAGTTGTTAAACAAATCATGCAATTTTAAGTGAATCTGGCTTTGCCCATTGACTTTGCTTGTTGGAAGCCTGAAGGGAAGGTTGCAGATGGTGATCACATGACCCTGGGATGTTGCAACCATTGTAACTACTTGCCAGTTGCCAAGCCCCCAAATTTCAATCATGTGACTTTGAGGATGCTACAACCTTTGTAAGCACCAGGACTGGTTGTAAGTCACTTTTTTTAATGCCATTGCAACTTTGAATGGTCGCTAACTGAATGGTTGTAAGTCGAGGACTATCTGTAGTTAAATCTGAGTCTGAAGAGGCATTGGTTTTGTCATAATGGACTTTGGGTCTCTAATGATTTTTACTCCAACAAAACTCAAGGCATCTTACAGTAAAGCAGTAAAGATACAAATCTGGGCTACAAAAATCCAGGTGACCCTAGATGACAGGAACAAGTTTTCTGTGTCATTTTGCTGCCATCTACTAGTTCAGGTTTTTGCAGCCCAAAACTGAAAGCCTAAATCACCAAAAAGAGCAGGTTTAATTATAACTCCTTGGAAATTCTGTCCTCCAAAGCTCCACTGCCTTGCAGCTAAGTATTCTGGGTTCTCATCTGCGACAAATGTTTGAATATATGTCTTGATATGATCTGCATAGCAGGATGACCTTCCACATCTTTTGCAGCTGGGATTTGGATGTCTAGCAGTAAATGAATACAAGAAATTGACAAAAGCTTGAAAATACTCAAAATGAAGCAAAAGACATAAATATTTATATTGCATTCACCCATACACCCATTTAGCAATATCAAAACGTAATGTTACATTAGCAAATATTCTTTGTATTGCTCTGGCAACTAATTCTAACCGACTATATCTAGTGACACTTTGGAAATCTGTACAACTAAATAAGTAAAATGCTATGGTGTAATTTTGAAGGCAGCCAGAAAAAAATATTAGCCATAGGTTTGGGAATGTCAAATGAAATATTTAATATTGAGAATTAATTTTAGCATCATGCAGTATCATTTTTTTAAGGGTCGACACATTTATGAAAAATTGATATTATTTATCCTAGTAACTAAAACCAGAACAGGTTTATTCAGAGATAGAAGGCTGTGACTGGTAGATAGCTGCTTCTTGCAGGCAATCACGATAATGCCCTCATTTTAAATTTTCAAGGGATAATGTGGCTAGCAGTTACAACATCAAGTCAGAGATAGTTCTCAACTTGTATACAGAAAAGAGATATTAAAATTTATTTTACTAAAAAAAGCTTAAGAATTTGTAAACAAATCTTGGGCCCAGAATGAATAAGAATCAATAATAAACACTATATAAGGGAAAGTTCTTGCATTCCTATGTTCCATTAGATATTTTTCAGAATTTTCTATTGTAGTATCATCTCAATCATCTAGCTTGATTTTCAGAGTGCAACAAAATAGTTTTGATCCTTTCTAAATCTATAAACTGTTGAAGGATGGGTAATAAGTGCTGTTCTGCAATCAACCAACTTCCTGATGGATTAATTATATATAATTAAAGTCTTATCCGACAAATAGAATGGATATCTGTTCAGAGACAATATCTGACTATTGGCATCCCTATCTTATTGCAGTTGTCACATTTTTGGCCTAAAATATAAATTCAGATGGCAATGGGAAACCAGTGTTCTAACTGGAGTAATGTTCATATACTTATGTAGTCCCTAGCACAAAGCAGTATCTTTCCATTCTTTTAAAATGGCTAATAAGCAGACCCAGGACTGCTTCCTGAAAGAGGAGATAAAATTATGCTTCTAACATTGATCTGGATCATATAATGTATTTGGGTTTAACATTTTGGGTAAACCAGATAATAATTATAATTAATATACTTCATTTTAAGTTCCTGTTGAAAACTTTGTTCTTTGCCCAGTTCTTCCAGATATGAATGTTGGAAAAGTACTCTCCCACCCACCTTTAATGAATATGTTTTAAAATTATTTTAAATGTTGTTTTACAACATTCTTATTGTAAATCTCAATACATGTGGCATATGGAGTAGTGTATTGCTCAAAAAAGTAAAGGGAACACAAGCAGAAGATATCCGAGATCTAAATGAATGAAACAGCCTTATTAAATACTTTGTTCTTTATATACAGTAGTTTATACACTGCTCAAACAACTAAAGGGAACACAAAACTACTGTATGTAATGAACAAAGTATTTAATAAGGCTATTTCATTCATTCAGATCTCGGATGTCTTCTGCTTGTGTTCCCTTTATTTTTTTGAGCAGTGTATATAAATGTATTTCTTTAATACTTAACAAATCAATAGTACAGAAACTAGATGTTATTATATACTTGAATCATGGTTAGCTCTAACCACTCTAACTTTCCTCTAACTTAGTGAAGAGCTTCTAAAAACATCTGTAAATAAATGATTGCCCACAGAGCAGAGCGAGAAATTGTTTTGTCTAAAGTCTTATTCTTTCAAGGAAAAACTTACACTGGTAGATCACACGCTGATATAAATGGTGCCAAAGAGCACTAGATAAGCCATTATTTTCATCTTCTTTTGACTCTTGTCTAGTATGATATAATACCTAGCAGACTTCCACGGGAAAAACAACAGAATATCCTTATCAGAGTAATCTGCAATTTTTTTTCCTAATTCTAATTCATTACATGAAAAGGAGTTAACTTTAGAAATTATTTTGAAGAAGAAAGAATTTTGGAAAAATGCTTTCGGGCAGATAGTTGAGTTCTTGCCCTGAGTTAGCTGCAAGATAGTCAAGGAGTATGTCTTAATGTAGAGTGAAAGAGAAGATAAGATTATCTGTCCACTGATCTGCAGTCTGAGTTTCCATATTTGATAACATTCTAACTGAAAATACCACAACAGAACTCGCCCATGAGTTTTTTTTAATGAGAAGACACCAGTTAAGTGGGCAGTTCTGATATTCAAAAATTGTTGGGGAATTTCTTCTTCCCCTGGAAAAATTATTCACCTAATTTTCTGCCCCAATTAATGGTGGTTAGATGCCTTTTGAAAGTAAGCTATAAGAGCTATTTCTAGCTATAAAATCTGCAGCCTCCTAAAGAACATAATAGGAATATGGGAAAACGTGCCATAATATTCTAGGGTATTTGAACGAAGAAGTGTGTGATAATACTGTATCTCTTCATAAAAGGATGGGAAGATACGCTAATGAGGATATCTTTATGCTACATGGTCATTTTTACATTGTGACTGCTTGAATTGCATGTAAAATCTGTTCCCAATCAGCAATTTAGTGTATCAGTCTAGGGCAGATTTCTCTAATGTGGCATCCTCAGGAGTATTAGAATATAACTCCTCACCTCATTAAGCATACCTGGAAGATAAATAAACATTACTGTTCTTAATATCTGATTTTAATATGTTTTCGTCCCTTGCTCCCTTTAGTTATTTCATACTGGACCTAGTTTTGGGTAATAAATTCAAGCATGAAATGAATTAATTAGCATGTCCTGCCTTTGCAGTTTGATTCTTTGCATCTATTACCGGTTTTTATGCGCTGAGGGAATGCAAGTACATTTAGCAGCGAAACGTTTCAAACCAAAAACTTAGTTGGTATATTATGCATTATATTTAATGCAATGGGTGAAGAGAGGTCGATATCTCTATATCTTAGAGAGAGAGAGATAATGGGAGTAATTGCTGGTTTTTTTCCCTTGAAGAGAGCAAGGTACAGAGTACAGAGCATTGTAAAGCAAAAAGGAGGGAAGATGCAGCCATCTTTCTTGTCCAAAGAACAGCACTTCAGCAGAAAAGTCTCTTGGCCTGCTGCCTAAAGACCTGGTTCTTTTCTGCTGTAATGAACTCTTCATTTTTACTTTAGTCCAATGTTTCCCAACGTTGTCAAATTTAAGATGTGTGGAATTCTGGGAGCTGAAGTCTACATATAAAGTCTTTAAGGTTGAGAAACACTGCCTTAGTGTATTGTGTGAATCCATTAATTAGTTATTATTTGCATAGTATAGTTTATGGCTTAGTGTTATAGTAAATCTGTGGCTCTTTTTCCCTACTCTGCTAAAGGTTAAATTGATTTGTTTCCCATGGTAGCCTTGGAGAGGCTTACTTTACACTCTGGTTTGTACGAGATTCTCTCAGTTTTGCACTTCAACCTTTATGATTAAAGAATTTCTGAAAAGTAGAATGGCATAGCTTCACAAAAGAGGAGCATGAGCCTAGCTGTCTGTCATGACACTCTCTCCTTTGTCTGGCAAAAGAAGAACAAGTTAAAATGGCAGAACTTGTGTCCTTACTTATCTGGGAAGCCTTGGTTTAACCACTGAACTTCACCAAGGAAAATACAGTCTTAATAGGACAATAAACAATTGTTTATTTACTTGTGAGATAAAATCTATTTTAAGATTTAAGACTGTAAGCAGTGTTCAAATAATCCAAAATTTGGGAGTTGATGCTGTATTTCCATAGAAATGGTTAAGTTTGTTTTGGAATTGAGCCAGTATTTTCCAAGGCTTGCTTCTGCCCCAGATGTATGCTATGAATGTTTCATGTGGGAAGGTAGACTCTGCAGTGTACAAGCCTAAGGACTTCCAAGAAATGCGCAATACTAGACTGCCTTAGGCTGATATATTTAGTCTGCCCTGGATCAAAGAATAAGCAACATTCCTGTCCCTTGCATTTCATAAGAAATAACTCACTGAGAATTTGACATTGACATACATTGTTTGCCCTGTGATGTATAAATCTTTTAGTAGTAGCAAAACCAGATGTTTGCTATTGCCAAAAAGCTAGAAGATGACTGAATTACTGTTCCCTAAAAGTTGTTCCCTCAATTTTTGGAGAATCATACAAAACATTTATTCCTCTATGTCTGAGTTTATCTTTTAGGGTACTTTGTGATTTGTTTAATGAAGACTGTTGAATAGGTCACCACTTGCTACTTTCACACATTACACTAAATCATATAAAAATATGGCTGAGTTCATACAACAAGCAGCCAAAACAAAACAAACCATATCATGGCTTTGCATGATGCACTTGTCTAGTTTCCAAACAGACAAACTAAACTGTGAATGGTGAGGATGAAGATGGTTGCTAAATATGAAAGTAAAAATAATTAAAAACTCATTTCTTTTAATAATTGTGGCTGTATCTAAGAATGCAAAGATATGCATAATTGGGAAGGAGAGTGTTTAGGATATAAGAGACACCAGGTTAGAGTGGCGGTGTGCTAAGTAATTGAGAGTCAAGCTGCATATAAGTTTAATAAATTATGGCTGTCTGTACAGTCAACCAGGTGTTTAGAATGGATTTGGCATTTTTGTCCATCAACTGAGTCTTTCCCAAGACCTAGGCCAGGCAAATGTCGTTTGATGGCATTAAAGGTATTGTTGCAGGATGTAAGTATTTCCAAGTAAAGTTGTTTTTTGCAGCTGATTAATGGTGGTTTTGTCAATTATGTTCAAATGGTACTGTAGATGTTTTAGAATTGCACCCAAGGTGCCTATTATTTATTATTTCAGTATTGTTATTCCCTGATGACAGAGAGAGAGGCAGAAAGACAGAGAAGGGAAGTTTAGATGCATTTTGGAACAGTCTTTCCCAGCCTGTTGTTTTTCAGGTGTTTTGGGTCTGGAATTCCTTCCTTGCCAACTTTAAATGGGAAACATTTTTGCAAACACACATTGTAGTGTTCTCACTGCCTGGCTAATTCCTTACTGTTTTAGAGAGATTCTTCCTATGTGGTATTAATACAGTAATGATGAATTACAGTGAATCACTATAGTGTAGGTGTGTATATACACTGGATTATCTCAGGAATTACATTAATGTTGTTAGAGCTTCTTATCAAAATTACCATGAAGTAAAAAAAAATCCTTAGGCAATGTATTCCTTTGCTTCTGTGTTGCACTGCAAGTCAAACTTCAAAGCTGAGTACTGCTGCTCATTTAATTTCCCACTGACACTGATTCTCTCATTCCAGGAGACAGATCTTTCCACCATGTCATCTGACCAGACATCTCAATCTACAGTACCGCCTCTCCACTCTCCAAAGTCACCTGTGTGGCCTATTTTCCCATTCAACAGAGAGGGAAGCCGGATTTGTGAGAGGGGTAGTCACCTTCTTCGGGACTTACCCAGCCCTCTTCCCACAAAAAGAACAAGGACTTATTCCGCGTAAGTATCCAAAATTGACCAGAATTATTGACCAGATTTTTATTTTAGAATTTGATGACATGAAGCCTATTAGTTGAGGCTGGAAGAAGTGAGGAATTGCAGTCATAATTGTATCCTTGTTCCCAGGTGCATGTATTTCTGGTCTATTTCTCCCTGATTCTCTACACATTATGATCCTAGAGAAAGAGTTGAACATTGCAATGTTTGCAATGCTGCTTTTTTTGGATAACTTTGATTATTCAGTTCCTCACATAATGAGAATACCAAATCATACCCATATTTCATTAAAATTATCATAAGAGCCTTTTTGGATCAGGTCATAGCCCTGTTTAATCCATGATTTTGTGTTATACAATTGCCATTTCAATGTATTTAATCCTGGAAGTGCAGATATGGGAGCAGGTTATACATGAGAAATCAGACTATTCCATTCCATTAGAGAAGGAAATGGCAACCAATTCCAATGTTCTTCCAAGAAAACCAAATGGATATTCCCAATCAAAATAATATACTGGAAACTGAATGCATCAGGTTAGAAGGTATCATATACAGTAAACTATTGGGGAAGAATAAAGGGCAATAGTAGTAGTATTGGTGGTGGTGGTGCTGCTGCTGCTGTAGATTAAGGTTGAAAGAATGTCCAGTCACTGAGATGCCCAGAGATACAATGCACATTTGATACTATTGTTACATGCATCATTAGTCTGTGGAACATCAGAACCATAAATCCAGGTAAACTTGATGTTGTCAGTAATGAATATTGACATTGTGGGAATCAACAAACTGAAATGTACTGGAATAAGTCACTTTATATCAGAGGAGTATTAGATTTAATGTGGATGAGAAATCATAAAAGTGGGATAGCCATTATTAATTCATATAAAAGACAATATTGTGGTGATCCAATACCACAGGTGCAGAGGAATTAGAAGTTGAATAGTTCTATGATATTGTGCAGTGCTTTATTGATATAACATCCTCCTAATGTAGATGATTGCAGGGCTAATCTTTATCCAGGTCAATGTTTTAGTTGTATTTTATATTTCCCCTTTATTTTTCAAAACATTAGCAAGCTTCTTTCATGAATCCAGTAAAATGTTCTCAACTCTTGTCTGTACTCTGTGTTGTAATCCACATTTTTTCCTGTAAATTGTTATTTCCAGGTTGAATGCTTGGTCTGTTTTATAATCCACACTTTTGTTAAATTCAGTCTTTCTGATTCCATTATTTTTGCATCAAGCAAAATTTGCTTCACTTCTGTCAGTCCTTCATTAGTCTATCCATAAAAGCAGACACTGATATTGTGGCTACTAATTTCTGCCCCCATTCTTTGAAGATGTTTTTTAATATTTCAGTTATGGTATTTTAGTGTCATTTTTTAAATCCCAATCCAAAAGCCAAGGTTTTTTTTTTTCTTTTTTGCCTGGACTTTAATCCCTTCTAGTGTCCAATTTAAATTATAAAGTCCCTCATCTATGTTATGGCTTGCCGTATTCAAAATAATTTGGTTCTCACCAAAAAGCTGTTTATTTTATATAATTAAAAACAAAAACAAAACAGAAATGAAGAAAATTGCATGCCTTTAAATTGTGTTGCTTGAAAAAAAATGTTTGAGAATACTTTGGTCTGCAAGAACACATTATTCAATAGTAGAAGTAAAAATTGAATTACTTACTTGCAATATTAATCAGCGGTGAAATGCACTTACCATTGCTACCGGTTCAGGAATGTGAGCGTGCATGCACTCGCTACGCTCACGCACGCCTCTTCTGTGCATGCACAGAGGGTCAAAAATGGAACATAATGACGTCCCAGAGGGTGGGCAGAGCCTCCCGCCACCAGCGCTATCAGTTCGCGTGAGCCGGATAGATCCAGCCGGTTTCACCACTGTTATTAATAATGAATCTGAAGCTTACATTTTGAACACATAATGTGAAAGCATCAATCATTGGATAAATCTTAATGCTTGGAAAAATCAAAGACAATTGAAAAAGAAGCTAGCAGAAGTCAGGTTGGCTAAATACTAATATTGAAGATACAAACATTAAAAGAATTCAAAGTAGTAGCTGGCAATGGATAATCCTGATGTAGCCTGCTCTATTGGCAGCATTTCCATGTTGGCTGACTGGTTGGGGCCTCTCCCCTGGAATTGGGACAAGAAGGAGCCCTGGAAGGGATGGCTGGGAAATATAGTCCCCAGCAGGGGAGAAGGACAAAATGGAAGAGCTGAGGAAAAAAGAATTGAGAGGGAGCGAAAAGAACAAAACTGCTACAAGGAAAAGAGGCTGACTCCTTCACGAAGAGAGAGAGATTGCCACCCCAAGGAAGAGAAGACAACTGTCTCTGGGCCTAGAGCCTGGATCCTGGCTGCCACAAGAGGGAGGCTCCTTAGGCCTCTATCTGGGTCCACAGAGGACATGTTTTTGAAACAGCAGGATTGGTGAGGGGTCATTTGGCCTGAAAGGACATCTTTGGGGCATTTTTAGTTGAGCAATGTTGTCCATCACATGTTTTATATTATTGTGTCGTTTAACTTGATTTTTATCTTAACGGCCATTATTTTTAATAGTCAATAACTCCCTCCACGTGTATTGGTGTGCCTGGGCCATGTCGGGCTGGTCACCTGGAAAGGGATAGAAGGGCCTGATTGCCAGTGGCCCTTTGGCAAAATGATATCCATTAGCTCATGAAAAATAGAAAATGATTGAATGATAATAGATTCCTGGAGAATCTAATTTATAGATTGTATTGTTGAAATAGTATAAACAGCCTGAGATTAGAAACATGTACACATGTGAATCTCCAGATGTTGAATTCTAGGTATATCTGCTATGAGCCATAGCTAACATGGCCAACAGTGAAAGGTAGTAATATCTTAAATTGCACAAAACCTGGAGGGCGCCATGGAATCTATCTTTGTATACACAATATTGGAAGTAGATAAATAAACAATCTAGGGTAATATGTTGGCTGGTCTTATGAGAGGTATATCAAAGATGTTTTTCAGTGTTGCCTATTATAGCATAATTGTTTATATTTTACTCACTTTAAGCATCCTTCTCACGAAGAAGCATATGGTTAATGAAGGTAATAGTTCATAAGCAAGAATGGAGGTTTTTAAGAAGAGATTGAACAACTATTTGTCTGAAATGGTATAGGCTTTCCTACTTGAGCAGGTGGTTGGACTAGAAGATCTCCAAGGTCCCTTCCAACTCTTATTCTGAATACCAGAATAGCTCAGTTTGATTTTCATTTTTCTTTTTTTTCCCTCTTTTTTTCCCTAGGACGGCTCGTGCTTCTGCTGGTCCCATCTACAAAGGTGTATGTAAGCAGTTTTCACGCTCCCAGGGCCATGGTTTCATCACTCCAGAGAATGGCACAGAAGACATATTTGTACATGTTTCTGAGTGAGTTCTATGGGGAATGGAACATTGATGTCTTTAGTGGCTTATGTGTTTGTAAATGAGGATCCCTATTTTCTCTCTCCATCCCAACTTCCACTATTGACATTATTCTATTGTTATGCACTACATTTTTTCACATATGGATACTAACAGAAAACAAGATGAACTTTCTATTTTTTCTGCTTCTCTACCTACTCCGATACAATAATCACTCATATACACCTCTGTTGCAGACCTTCCATTTCAATTTCTATAAGGAAATACTGTTCTCCAGAAACTTTCTGTTGTGTCACTTGTGGCAGGATAAAGGTTTACAAATACATGTATACATATTTGGGGTGTGCAGAGCAGTCAATTTGTCCCGCTTGTTTTGAGAATTTGTAAGGTAGCTCAATTATTGCATTGGTAAAGAATGCCAGTTGGAGAGCTGTTCAGGTGATACAATACCTGTCCAATGGGATAGATTCCTCAAATTAAAAAAAAAAAGTCAGTGCAAGGATCATGGTCCCATCACAAATGGTCCCATCAATATTCCCTATCAATCAACTTGAGGAAAAGTATGATTGGTTCTGAAGGCACTTTCACAGCAGGTGAATGAGTGGCACCTTGTGGGATAGACAAACAATATTTGGACCAAAACTTATGTAAACCAGATCAAGGTTAAAGTACGCTTTAGAAAAAAGCATATAGACATTCTTATTGTAGTATTGTATATGTAGTATAGACAGTCTGATTTTCTATATGAGCCAAGTACATAAAGGGAACAACTAAGAGGCTGAATTATCAATGTTTTCTCTTAGAAAGGAGCAGAGGTTTCTTGTGATACGTCAGCAAGATGGGGACCCCCCCACCTATCAATTGGCCCATTCATGACAGTGAAGCACATTATGTTCCAGAACTTTGGTTCTTCAAATTTGTCTTAGTGGAGATAAGGAAGAAGCCCTTGTGCCATTTCCTAAAATGCCCAGACATCATCTCTTACAGCCCCACTGAGTATTTGGAATCAGAAGGCTGCAACTTTGTGCTTGAAAAATAAATGGAAATATCTCCTATATTCTAATTTTCTAGCCACCAGTGTGGAAACCATTTTGGCTTATAGACCATTTTATTTGGTATGCCTGTAAACAATAATACAAATGAGTCTTGTGGCATCTGAAGAAATCTCCCACTCTACTGAAAGGAGATAAATTCAGAGGCAGTTCAAGAGACTAAAGGTCAAATTATAAAGTATTGTCCTGTGTTTGCTAACTGTTATACATTGTTCTTTCATTTTTGAGAGTCTATGATACCATCAAGAGATTTTTTTTTGGATACAGTGAATTATTTAACAAAGAAATTTAATTACACTCAGGTCAGTTAGTATATTCAGAAATTAGTGTACATGATTAAAAATAGGGATTTCCTCCAAACAGGAAGAAATCTTGCTGTAAATTTTGTAGCTGGAGAAAGTTGAATTAACCATTTTCTGTTGTCATCTTTGGCTGGCTAAAAGGTGCTTCATAGTAAATGCAGTAGAAAATGTTATTAAAAATAAATTTGGGCTAATATTCCAAACCCTAACATTTTAATTCTGCTACGATGGCAGAACTCTTCCTAAATTAGAGTGCTACAAAATGCATAATGTTTGGAGGAATGTAATTCACATCCTGTTATGGTGTTTAATTTATACAGTTTTCTTTGATAGTTCTATATGTTAGTTTTATAGCAATTGCTTATTTAGATACTGATGCATTGAAGCTTCCTAAAGGGAATGCAGTTATTTAAAAAATTGTTATGCCTTGTCTGACAAATTTTACATCATTTGTTTCCACCATATTTTTATTCAGAGCTCTGAAATGTTCCTTTTTTTTCTTTTTCAGCATTGAGGGGGAATATGTCCCAGTAGAAGGAGATGTGGTCACATATAAAATCTGTCCCATCCCACCAAAGAATCAGAAGTTCCAGGCTGTGGAGGTGGTGCTCACTCATTTAGCACCACATACAAAGCATGAAACATGGTCAGGCCAAATAATTGGCTCATAAACTACTTCTTGAGCCTGCAGGAAGTGGAGTTGAATGATATGGTGGGTGGTGGAACTACTGGAGCAATGAAAGAGCCAGGCTGGCAATTTTTGTTTGCTGTGTGACATGTTTGCAACTTTATCTTGTCTTTTCTAAGATCTAATCTTAGTTTGTAAATGTGCTTTTTTGTTATAGAAGGGCAAGCAAGGAGTGGAAAAGTGTTGCTGGGTAGATTTACACTTAAATCATGAATTCCTGACTATACCCAATAGGATGAAAGAAATCTACTATCAAAGTAGTATATGTTGGCCACAATGATGTTTATCTGGTTCTATTCTAAACAAATTAGCAATGAAATTGTCTATTATCCTATCCCTTTAACAAAAATTCCCCTTCCATCTTCCGCAGAGGCTGTTGCATTGTTATTATGCACCCTTCTCGGCCAGAACAGGCATTCAGTGAAATAGTATTTTTCAGGGCACAGTTCTGTATGGTCCAAATATGGTGAAGCTGTCATTCTTTCAGAGTTTTCTAAATCACCTGCTTGAAGTTTGTTTTTTGTTGTTTGGGGTGTTGTGTGTATTTCTTACATGTATAATCATATGCAAAGAAAGAGCCTATAGGCTTGCTCCTGCATAGGGATCACACTTCTCTAAATTTCTATTTATCTTTGGCTGAGTTTGAGATCAATGGCTTGGTTACCACTTGTGTATATAATTATTGCTATAGCTTCAAGTCTTCTTTCAAAAACACTTCATGCACAGGGTCTGAAATAATTATGCAGTAATCCAATAGAATATAACACTAAGGAAGGAGCATTTCTAAAGACAAATTAATAACTCACTGTGAAGTTTTGTTCAGATATATCTAAAATGGGTGGAGGGATTTTTTTGGTCTTATAAAAGATGATATCACCAAAATCAGGATCTTCTGCTTGTTGCCATGCAAAGGAGTCAGTAAATTTTGCAAATAATTCTTTGCTGGAAGTAGCTGAAGAAGGAACTTTTTTAAATGTATTAATCTCAAATTGACTTTAATTTTTTCCATGCGCACCACAGTGGTTTGTCCCAGGTAGCCTGAACTGTAGCAGTATCTTGCTTCCAGACTGTTGTGATATACATTCAGATTATACCTAAAAAATAACTTTTCCTATTTTCTCTTAATTGTAAACTAAGTTGCATCTGTTTTTTTAAAAGGGTAGCAAAATATAATACAGGAATTAATTGCAATTAAAAGTATGTGTCCAAGGGTATTCTAGAATTCAGCCTCTACTGAAATGTGTTATTTTGCTGACATTGTACTTTTCATATAAAGTGTTAAGTATTGCCCATGATTGCATTTATATCTACTGAAAGTAATACATAATAATAAAATCCCCTGCAGATGAAGCTTTCTTTGTTAGAAGATTATATTATTATTAACATTAAAAGGGGCTAGAATGGTCTTCTTAACATAGCGTCTCCAGATGTTACTGGGAGGTGCAGTTCCAACTCATTTGGTCTGTATTATGCTAGGAAAATCTGAAATAAAATCACCAGGAAGCATCTGTTTCATCCTCTTATATTATGAATGATAGTTTCTGGCCCTGAAGATCTGCTTGAAAAATAGCACCTTTGTTTATTACGCTTTCACAGATGTAGGTTTCAGTATTATCTGCATGTAATTGCACTTCTGAATACTTTTCACAACACATTTCCTCAGAATGGATGTTTAGGCTAATTCTCCCATTCTCCCTCCTGTTGTACAAACTTCAAGATTTTAACAATTATCCTCTATGTGACTGGAGAATGAGGATTATGTGTAGAAAAGATGAAGAAATGTTCAGCAGAGGTAAGATTAATGAGTAGTATTATATAAATGGTATCTAGTAGTATTGTCCTTCAGTTGTTCCAATTCTATCCAGTCTTTTCCCCAACATCTTAATTCCCCAGGATATACAGGGTCTTGTTTAAAAGCACAATATTGATTTAGATGCATTAAGAAGAGTTTCCCATGATACCATGTACATTCTCAGAACTTGCATGGAATTGTCAGACAGTCTAAACTGTATGGTCTGCCAAGTTGAAAGCATATGGGCAGTGCCACACTGAAGTTGCATAATCTTGGAAAGAAAAGATGTACATGGATAGTAAGTTTTTTAATTAATGCATGGAAGCAAGTACTATACTTCTAGGAATTAGTGGGTGTGTTTAAGTAAATGAAGTAAGAATGTGAGAGATGAGGATTTAGTAAGGCTCTCTTGAATGAGATGAGGAAGTCTGAAAGTAGAGCCTATAGCATAACGGTACTGCAGTATGCTGGAATAAAACTGGTGTCTATAAAAGATATGCTTTCTGTATTTGGGATGTATTTCCAGTGTCCTTAATATGTGTGTGTGTGTGTGTGTGTGTGTGTGTGTGTGTGTGTGTGTGTGTGTGAATGTGAATGTCTGTCCAACATACTTTTACTGTTCCTATTTGTGGGATTTCAGCCCCTTTGATCTTTTACAAACTTGCACTTAGGTGTGAGGTGAGACGGGGAGGGTTCAGGATAGGCTGTTGCTCTGAAGAAATAAACATTTGAAAACAGCCTAATGTTCATATTTAGTTTTCAAGGAGGACACCCCACACAGATAGTTTAGTTCTACGGTATACTGCCAACCTAGATTTATGGCAAATTTCATGCAAGGTAGCCACAGGGTGTTGAGTTCCGCTCTATTTATATTTCAGCCCAAAAGATTAAAGAGAAAGCCCTCATAGCTATAAGGATTTGGGGACTTCCAAATGATATCAGAACTAGCTGTAAGGATGCCAGTCTAATGCAGCATTTTTCAAACTTGGCAACTCTAACATGTGTAATTCATATCCCAAATTTTTATAGCCAGTCTGGGGAATTCTGGGACCTGAAGTCCATATGTTAAAGTTGCCAAGTTTGAAGAACATTGGTATAACACAACCTTTTCCAACTTAGTTCCCTTCTGATTTGCTAGGGCTACAACTCCTGGAAAGCCATATTGTGTGGAAATTCTGGGAACTGCCATTTCAATACACTTGGAGGGTGCCAAGGTAGAGAAGGCTTTCATACAATTCTTTCTTGGATGGATGTTACACTACAGCCAAGTTTTAAAAATATTCTCCCATAAACACGATATGGGTAGAAATGGAGTGCAAATTTAAGAAAAGTTTTAGCCTAGTTTTTCCTGAATTTGTTTCTTCATATGGGGAACCTAAAATAAAATGGTACCCTAACATTCCCCCTCTGTTCCCAATATGCTGTTAATTAACATATTCCAAGAAGTCTCTTTGTGGATTTATTACAACTATGTTTGTGATAAGAAATGAGTTCTTTTCAAGCAAAGCTACAAAAAGTTGGTTAAGGTCATTCTGTGGGACATTATTGTTCCCTTGTTCCTGAAATGTCCTCATTATACCAGTGACTAATGATATGAATATTCTGCCTCCTTCCATTAAAAACCCAAATAAAACATTCCCAATGGTCTATTTTGAAAGAAAACTCCATACAGTTTCCATGCAGGAGAAAATGAAGTACAGTGATTTTGAAAGGAATTATCATTCATCTGTATGTAGATATAGAGGGAGAATTTTTCTGGACTTTTCCTTGCGATGCAGCAGCTGCTCTTAAGTCCAATGAAGTGAGGATCTGAAGGCCACTTTCCTTTTGCTGTATGAGACATCCTTCCTGTGACAGTTGGAGGAACTTCCTGCACACACGTACCACCAGCAGCTTATAGCCTATCTCCCTCCTTGATGGTGCAATACCAGTGGGAGTGCCACAAAACTGTGACTTCTTTCTGAGAATGCTTTTAATTCTTTCTGAAATAACCTTGTTATCTATAATGTGTCTGTGTTCTAACAACTTTTTGTGTTGTTCTTGCCTCTTTAATCCCATGTTGATCTTTGTAACACTGGCAATAAATCATTAAAGTGACTTTCCAAGAGTCTTCCGTTCTGAAATTTTTTCATTTCACAATGGTCTTTTGAGATGAGAATCTAAGGTTATTGGGTAAAGGGAACAGGGTAGCTGTTCCTAGAATTTGTGATGCAGAGATGAAGTATACTACTGGAAACAGCTATTTGATTAGCAGCAAAATGCATGCAGTCCATTTAGGGTGAGCAGTATTTGCACGCGGATTCACTGCAGCTCCTATCACTGTATGCTTTTGGCTGTGCTGTTTAAAAGTAATGAGTTGGCACTGAACAACTTCTGGAATGTTGCAGTTTTACTTAGCAATGAATTCAGATTACTTTGTAATGAAGTCAGATCACTGAACCATCTAGCCCAGTATTAGTAGTAGCTTTCCTAGGTTTAAATGAAGCATTTTCTCTACTGCTACTTCTAAGTTTGTACATGTTCCTGTTAATGGATTTTACCAGTGATTTTTATGAATCTTATGATTTTTATCTGGAAGTATCTATCATTTCTAAGCTGAGGATAGTAAATCATATATGCTTTAACATATTGCAAACCATTCAGTTCCAAAGATAGAATTTTTAGTTTAAATTTTAATGAACCAGTGTGAAGTCATATTGTTTATTGATTTCTAACTATGTCTTGACTTTTAATTTTATATCAAGTTACAAATGTGAATTACAAAACAGACACTTGACCATATTTTAATTCAATTTTATTAATGTCATACTTTTATAATGATATAAAAGCTGCCTGTCAACAAAGCCCCACAAATCTGTAGCTACAGCAAAATAGTTGGGTTTCTTTAACATACATGGCATCAAAATAAACATTCCTGCTTAATAAAGTTGGGTTCTGTTTTTTGATCCATCTGAGAAATAGACCACCTTGTGGCTTTCACAGTAATAAGTAGGTCCCTGCATTAAGTACTTCATAACCTTCCTGGAAGAGGAATGGAAACTAACCTAAGAAGAGCTGGCAATATTTATTTTAAAGCAAAAGCCTCAGCATCTCAGAAAAGAATGGGTTAATTTCATTTCATTAATAATACCAGCTTCTCATCATCCTTTTATATCTTTAGATGCCTCTAATTGCATCATAGCACTATTTATGGAGAAGGAAGCAAGTAATGAAATACCTGCTTTCAACTCTGAATTAGTGCCATGGTTATATGAAAGTATTATAGCTGAAGGCATCCATTTCATATCTTTATTGCATGATCACAACAAATGAAAAAAATGACTTAACACCTTCTCCAAAATTTGGAATAATTTTGATATATTCAGTATGAGCCAGCCTAACAGGAGTAAAGTACCAACAATGGTATGTTTTGTTTCATTTATTTATCAGCCAATCAATCAAATTCACATGTCACCTATCTCATGGAAAATGACTCTGGGCATTGTACAACAATCCAATTATCTTCCATTGCATTCTTAAATTGAAGCCAAAGCTCTTTCCAGAACTTCTGCCAATTGTCTCCTGTACAGGATTACTAAAATCAGTATTCCAAGCTTCCTTTAAAATACATAACGGATCTTCTATTTCTGATTGCAATCACAACCAATAAATTTTTAAAATTGTTTTTGGTTGTTTTAAATGATAAAGTATTAAATTCTCAAAATGGGTATCAGATCATGTTGTTGAATCTCTAATATTTCTATCGCCCAAAAGAAATTTAAGTTGATATCAGATGGTAATTTGTCACCTATTTGTTGCTCAATCTGATTTATATTGAAAGGTTCTCTATTACTATAAAAATCTATAAATATTTTTTTCTCAAAGATTTCATTTTAGCCAAACCATAATAATCATCCTGATCAATTTATGTTGACAGTAAAAGGAGGAATAAGCTTTATCAAAACTGCATATCTACTCTTTCAAATTTGAAGCATTGTTTTAGTAAAAATATTTTCAATCTGTTTTATTCTAGAAAAACATTTTGGATTAAAAGCCATTGATTTATAAATTTATCTGGTTCTAACATAGCTTCAAAATGAATTTTTTAGATGAGTCTCCCAGAATACATGGAATCATATGCCCTAGCTGCAATCCTCGATAATGTATTAACGAATTGGGCATGACCCAGCCTCCCTGTTTTTGAGATCTATCGGTATATAAATAATTTTATTTACTCTTAGTTTTTGTAGATTAAAATAGAAGCTTTTTTTTTTTTTTGCCAATGTCTTAAAGCCTATTTAGGAGTTACCACTAGGAGGCACTGAAATAAAAAATTCAACTGTGCAAGCATTTTCATTTTAACCACTGTAATTCATCCTAAAATATTGAAATGTTTTGAAGCCTAGTTTTTCATTCATTTATTTATTTATTTATTTTATTTGTCAGATTTATATGCCGCCCTTCTCCCGTAGGACTCGGGGCAGCTCACAATAAAACAACCCGACAATAGATACAAATTAAATAATATTAAAAACCAATTAAAATCCCCAAATCCCCAAGTTAAAATCCATGGCAGATCAGGGAAGTTGCTGAAAGAGCCATGTCTTTAGGTCTTTATTTAATTTCTTTCAAGTTGGTAAATAATTATATGTAAAGATTTTATTAATATTTTTAATTATAATGCATATATATATATATGTATGTGTATATGTATAATTTATGAAAATTAACTGATAGTCCTGACATTTCTGCAAATTTCTTTCACTCCTTAATATACCTAGCTGAATAAAAAGCATTTGAGAGAGTCAAAATAATATGTAAATAGATTTAAAAGATGTATTTACCTCCCATTTTTATTCCATTAATCTAATTATTAGATCTAAATGCTATTGCCAGCACTTCTATAGTTAGGTTGGATAATTAAGGTGATAAAGTACAATCCAGCTTGAAGAGTTAGAATGTGCAATGGGAAGAAAGTGCAAGTAGACAATATTCTAATAACTGAAGCTAAAGCAAAGGCTGCTCCCCAGACCTAGTTGTGGGAAGGCGCAGTTGCAATATGCAAGGCTACTAAGATGTGTGGACCTCAACACACAAACTGTACTTTTATTGGACTAAAAATATATTATCTATGATAAAATAAACCTGAGCACCAAAGTCATATTTTAAACAGATGGTTTCACATATTAGATCAGAAGCCACATAATATTTTAATGGATACTGAAAGCTGAGTAGAATGGTAATGTTTATGACTAATCATTTTCATTAGGATCTATGTTTCAAAGTTTACTTTCTACCTCTCTCCGCATTCTGCATGGCTAATAATAGATTAGGGGTGTTTTCCCTATTCATATTAGCTTGAAAAAAGACCTGATTCTAATTTTTAAAAAATGGCAGGCCATCTTAAGGGTTTCAAGAATATGAAAGTACTTTGAAAGATCAGATTGTTTTTCCTTTAACCTATTAATACTATTATTTTAATCACAGAAATTGATTTGGGTGAATATAAAGAGATTACCAGCTTTCTATTTCTCTCCTTCTCTCTCAAAGTTTTAGAAAAAGGACTTGGCTCCCTTTAAAACGAAACTTTTTGTTTTAGGGGCTGGGAGGATGAAATATGGCAGTCATCGTTCTGTAGATTCTTACTACTACAAACTGGTGATGGCACTTCAACTCTTTCTCTTTTCACACTTCACCTCCATTTCCAAAGTGCATTTCAACCTTGGGCTTCAGCAAGCCTTGATTATAATTCAAAAGGTGCTTTTATGAAGTGAACAAGAAGAATAGCAGCAGAAGATCCATGGGTCAAGATTTGTTCACTGTCTCTGGAAAGAATATCTGTCGACATCGCCGAACTGTGTCCTGGGGAGAATGGATACTGTGTCCTACTGTCCGAGGATCATCATAGATTTCATAATCATTCCCACCCTAAGGACATAAAGAAGATTATTCCTTCTGCTTTATGATTTTTAAATTCATGAGGCTGGAAGTGCTGTGACAGCAATTATGGAAAAAACATGCATCCAATCCTCCTGCCTCCACTGAGATAGGGTACCTGGCTCCACTTAGATTAGCTCAAGACAATCTGGATGTGCCAATTCCCAGGGAAATTATAGTCCCTCTAAAAATTCATAATTGAGAAAGAATACAAAGAGCCTTATGAACTGATTTAAGCAAGAATAAAATTTGCAACAAGGAAGTCTTCATAGATGGAAAAAGGGCCTTACTCGCATCTCAAAGTTAACGATTCTTTTTAAAAATGCATACAGACAGTTCTCACTATGTGACTGGTCATGTAACATCTATTGGAAGTTACGACAGATCCCTTCCCCCCAAAAGCTACATACAACCCTGTTTTTAAATTATGGCAGCTGCAACATCCCCTTGTCATTCGCTCTCAGATCGACCACATGTACACTAACACCTTCCCATCTCTCTATCCCTCCCCCCGTGCCGCCCCACTGGAACCCTGCAGTGCTTGGGTTTGCTCCCCATGCATCCTGAAAGAGCTGCTACTTTCAGCACACCAATTCCTCGCAGAAATGACAGCTGCTTTCAGAACTTTCTGCCCAATCAGCTGGCCGTTAGGAGACTGCAAACCTCTCTTGGCTCTTGCTAGGCTTCTGGGAAACCTGCTGCCTACATGCAAAGACAGCAGCTTCAGAACAAACCTCCTGCCTCAGTCAGAAGACTGCAAGCCTCCCTTGGCTCCTGTTTGGCTTTTGGGAAGCCAACTGCCTGCGCATGGCTGGCTTCCTCAAAACCTAGCAAGAGCCAGGAAAAGTTTGCTGTCTCCTATTGGGCAGCTCTTCTGTCTTCATTTTATGCAAGCCTATGAAAGAGCTAACAAAAATGGGGAGGGGGGGAGAACTACTGAAGAAGCCTTTTTACAGCAACTCTAATCTCTCCTCCAAAAAAAGCAGGTTAGTCTCAAAGTACTCCCTCTTTCATGTGTGGATGAAACAGTCCATGGAAAAGAATGACTTGGCTGCCAGAACATATCTTGGGCTGTGGGTCTGCATGACTTGCAAGATCTTGATACAAGCTGGCTTTGTTGTACAAACACGGCCTTGCTCACTGAAAATTCTGATCAGAGAAGCATTTGTAGGACCCTTCAATTTGTAAACAGGCAATATGTGAGGCGCCCAAATATGCCTACTGATATTTTCAAACATTGAAATTACTGTTTGAAGATCACAAAGAAGATGTCTTTGACCCATATAACTGGGCTCTGAGAAGAGTTCATTCTGAGAAGAACATGGGAAGCATTCTCCTCAGTCCTTAAAATGGTTTCTTATCATATACTTACAGGGGTTGTCTCATTTCCAAAGAAATGTATGACATCAAATTTCTCATCCTCAAGGATGTTGAGGCAATAGCGTTTGTCCCAGCCCTCCGGAAAAACATCAAAACTAATCATACCACCTGTCAGATTTAGAGAAAATTTAGTGAAAATGAGATGAGAGTTTTTGGGAGTAAAATCTTTCCTTTGCTATCTCTGGCATAAGACACTGTGTCTTTGTGCAAACATTTTTTTTAACATGACTCATGGATCTGCGCTACTGTGCCGGCCTGATTCCCAGACACATTATAATATTACAGTTGATGTTTCCATAGCAATGAGATTAATTGGCATTAGTGGTGGGCTCTCAGCTGAAGATACAAACAAGAAACAGTTGGTTTGAGTACACATGATGTGCAGAGTTCAAATACATTTCAGAAAAATATGTGAAAATGTGCTTAATAATATGGCTAATGGGGGAAAGGTTTCTTTTATCATGTTCTCGTGTAACTGGACTACAAGAAACACTCATGTTTATCATAAACCCAATGTTTATCATTTATTTGTAAAATTTATTAGCCACATGATAACTCTGGGTGGCTTGAAGTTAATTAACATGGATGGACCTAGCAGGTGCCTCATATAATTCAGTTTAACCCTAACACTACAGGGACCTTCTTCATGAGTGTTTTGAATATCATCTCTGACAGATTGGTAGCCTAATACTTTTTCCTAAATAAATCTGGCATATTGGTGGCAGAGATGCCAGAAGCCGCCATCATCACCATAAGGAATAGTGGGTCCTGCTAGAACCACGGGAAGAAATTTGGCCAACTGAAAAAATGATATTCAGAAGTTCAAGCTGTGAAAAACTCCACTTATATGAGAAATCTACCTGAGTATAACCCTTCCTTCATTCCAAGAATGTCTTGGCATTCTTTGTGATATTCTTTCAGCTTTTTGAAGAATGCTGTCGTATTTCCTCGGAGTCTTTCCTGCTCAAGGCTATATATGTCCTGCTATTTCAATCTCTCTTCATAAGACTCTATGTCCATCATCTCCATTTATCAATTATCTCCACTGGCCTTCAACATCTCCACTGGCCTTCTCCAGTGTTTTTAAAGTGTTTTTAAAATGTGGTGCCAAAGCAATACAGGAATGGAGTCTGAACAAAATATAGGCATTATTTCCTGTGATTTGGAAACTTCAATTGATACAAACTAAAATTGTACTTAACTTCCTTGCAGTCACATATCACTTTATATTCCCCACATGCCTGCTTTAAATAGAATTTTATTTTTATTTGCCAAATCCCACTCAAAATAAAATGCACTAAAAAGCATCCAAAATGACTGTGAGAAATTTCTTATACTCACCTCGGGAAAATCGCAGTCCCTTGCCTGCAAACTCCCTCTGCAGAGCTGCTACAAACTTCTCTCGTATCTTCTCTTTCTATAGTGGAGGCAACCAGAAGTGTGAAAAGAGACACTTCAGTTATTTTTATTTATCAGAGTCCACTTTTTCCTCCACAGAAACCAGTGCAAAGAGATCTTCCGCAAACTGTTAGGTTAATCTTCTTGTATAATTTCAGCTTCCTCACATAGTACGTCCTGTTCATAAAAACTAAATAAAAGATTTACATACACCCTTACCTAAAATATCATTGGAATCCTAAAGTAATTATATATCATAATAAAAACATCCCCACTGATAATGCATTGGGCAGCCTAATGCTTGTATTTACCTTGTCCAGTTCAGAAAATTCTATTCGTTCTTCCAAACTGCAGCTTCGACCAATGGGAGAGATGTTCAACATTCCATTGCGAAATTCTATGAATGTTCCCCTTTGTATATTTGGAGAAGAAAGAAGAATATAAGGTAGGAAGGTAGCACTGTACTGTTACAAACGCTCAAAATCCGTGGGATTGAAACAAAGGTATGCAACTTCTATCTTAAAGAGGGCATGTAGCCTCTACCAGCACCCTATTTGAAGATCTCCAGTATTTCAATTTGGGTTGCTAAAATTCAGTGTTAAAATAATTCCATTTCAATGATACTGACTTTTTAATTGAGTGATTTTATTTCAGTGATACTGCATTTTTAAAAGACAAATTAAGCATAGGAATAGGAGCACGAAATTTCTGGAAAGCCAACTACTCCTATTTCTATTCTCATTCTGTCATCCTCCCACTACTTCAAATTTACTCTTAATCCCAATCCCCAATCTCAAACACAGTTCAAAATTGCCTAAAAAAATAGACTTTCGGCTGTTTTTTTAGGACCCAAGCAGATTGAAGGTTCTTCTGTTCCTATTCCCATACTTAAAAAGCAATTGCCTATGAATGCAAGCTGAACTATCTCAACACCTACCTTTAAAATCATGCCTTCGTGTCTCTCAGCAGCCTCCTGTAGAAGGCTGAATATGACACATACACCCCAAACAATTAACTGAAATGGCTTAATTTTGAGAAAATATTCTGACTATTTTCAAATTAGGGTGGAAGATTAAGGACTTTCTTCTCAATATATCATCTAATTAGTTAAAAATTCTAACAAAATGGTTAAATAATAAGAAAATGGGGAAAACTTTATACTTGGACAAAATTGTTCCTTGCCTAGGAAAAGAAAGATGGGTAATTTCTTTGTTTATCTGTGATCCAAATTCCAAACATTATATGGTAAAATATCCTCATATATCGATATAAGGAAAGTACATTACCGTTTCTTGGGCAACTTTAGAAGTGCCATGTAATTAAGGCAAAAGTTGATCAGCTCTTGCAAAAGTTCCTCTCCAAGATGGTTCTGGATAGCCTATTGAACAAAGGATACAATTGATAAAAATGATTCTTGCAGAAGACAGCAGATGCTTTCACCACACAATATGTTAATTAGAAACAAAGGAGGCCTTTGCCAACAGGAGTAGAAATCAAGGTAGGTGAAATCTTAAAATGTTGCTTAACAAATTTTACTTTATGATGAAAGATGCAAGAAACAATTTTACCTTCTGCAGTAGTACTAAAATCAACGACATTTCTAGATTGTCATATCTGGATGAAGAGGACTGAAAGGAAAATAATAATCTTAAAACAGCCTCGTTTGACTTGGTCTCCTCAAAATCCAATTAGGGCCGTAATTTTCAGCAATCCCAGCCATTTCTAAGAATTACAACACATTTAGCGGATGTTGGATCAGAAAATGTTGTCTTATTAAATATAAATTTTAATGTCTCTTATTATCTTGTATTTTGTGTCAAAAAGAAAATAACTTATAATGTTCAACCATGTATCTGGTATGTTACATTATGAAATAATGTTTTTCAGGCATCACTCTTTGAGATTTTGCTTTCTCTTTGGAGGTTTATTAAAAGGTTATGCAATCAGTGGTCCTCCAGAGTTAATTGAGTTTCAATTCCTGGCAAACTAAGTCACTATAAGCACCAGTGAGGGTTGGTGCAAACAATAGTTAGGCAACAAAAATTATCCATCCTCTTTTTTTAAAATAAGGTTATTCTTTATTTCAATTCCTATGTGAAGCCAGATGAGTTGAATTGGTTTTGAATATAACCTTCTCCCTATGAGTGATTTCAGGTGAAAAGCAATGGCAGGAAAATATTTGTAATGTCAATGGAGAAACACAAAGAGGCTACCCCTACCTGCTTTGAGACTAGTTGCCCATTCTTGTATTGCACAGTGCCATTTTCTGCAAAGACGTAATCAAACTTGTTTATGACTGTTGGAAATGGTTGTTGGAAGAGTAGAGAAATTGAGAAAAAAAAATCAATGGAAGAGAAATCAGTCAAATATTAATGCAACTCTTTTCATCATTCAGATGGCTAGGGGCCAAGATGGATGAATTAGTTGAATTCTATTTGCGCTGCTTCTCTAAAAAAGCTGTGTAAACAGTGATGCTCATTTATAATTTTAGGAGCGCTAAACCTGAGTTCTCACCTTTCCTTGGAAGGAAGGATTCAGAATATGATATTGTACTGTTTTTGTTACTGACAAAACATGATGACTAACACAGAGAAACATAATAACTGTTCCATTTTTTTACTGCACTGGATCTAGCTTAAACTGAAAGCATACAGTGAAATTCCATTAACTTAATGGTGTATCTGGAAATTGGACTGGAAAGCAATTTGCCATTTTCATGCAAATTTATGTAAGCATGGAATATTAACATTTTTCAACCTCACTTAGATTGTTGCAGGCTACAGGTGGGGCATTGACTGTTACAAAAATAAAAGTCATGATTTCTTTCTCTATTCTGAAAGCTACTTTAGTCTCTAAAAATTTACATTGCAAATTTCTGTTGTTTCCTATATTCCCTGCATTCTGGAGTGTTTCTATCCTTGATTTTTTTCACCTGAGTTTCTTGGTTATGTATGTAGAACTGTACATTTAAACTTAGAGCTTGCCACATAAGTTCAAGGAAAGAGTACAGTAATACCTCTTGCAAGGCTGCTCCTGTGCCCAATAGTCTTAAAACTCAATGTTCCTATTCTGTTCTATGACTTTAAAGCATTTGTATAGGAAAGAATGGCCAGTGTCTTGGCTGAAACTCTTAAATAATCTTTACATTAAAAGTAATAACTTGTCCAGGATACTTAGAGCAGCCTTGCTATAGGAGAATTTGCCAAAAGTTTCCATTTTGTTTGAATTATGGTTCACTAACATGATCTGACACTAATATACAGCCATTCAACAATGTCCAAACAATAATAAAAATTCTGTAATATAAAAATTAAGTGAGACAAAAGAAAAGACACCTTACTTACCTTCATCCCCTTCTCCAAGCTGTTCTGCTATTTTGGAGTAGTCTGAGCCTCCAACCACCCCAATCATCACTCTTTTACGCAGCTCTTGAAGAAATTTTGCTATTTCAGGCTCAATTTTCTGAAGGAAACAGAGAAAAGATTCTTATGGAAAAACTATAGATAGCACCATGCTGATATTATGCAACGAACACATACACATGGATCCTGTGTGTGTTAAAATCGAATCAATTCATCATGACAGAATAAGCATTCATAAACCAGGGCAACTGATGTTTAAAATCACCAGATAAATTGTAATCAGTAGATAAAAACCCAACCCAAACCGTTAGAAAACCCTTGTCTAGAAATGGTGGAGAGCAATAAAATCTAAGAGCTTTGGACAGTCCAGGGAAGGGAAATTGGAAATGTATGGACAATTTTTCCTTCTGCTCATATCTCTTCTATCTCATTCTTAACCAGTCAGAACTACTTGGTCTTTCATTTATAAACAATAACAGACATTGCTGGCTTACCTATGTCTCATTTACTATTCTATCATGGTTTTTGTTACTTCAGGGCAATGATGTTGGCTTTTCAAACTTTAGAGAGATTAGGGAATAATAAATTTAGTGGTGAGCATTATTTTTTTTCTAAATGATGCTTGGTGTAGTGATGTGCTGATCACCTTGATAAAGGGCAAGATACTACTTTATTTGTCCAAGTGTTTTGTTTTTCAGAATTTGACCTAATTGGAAAATTACATTTAGACTGAATGCAACAAAATGACCTTCTTGGTATTTTAATCAGGATATCAGTCCAGCAAAGAAATGGGTGAAGAATCACGCACTGAATAAAGCTTGATAGTCCCTTCCAGCTTTCAATCATCATACTAAAATTGGTTACAGGTACTGCTAGCTCTGCTGTACAGATGAATGGATTAAAGTTTTAAATATCATATATTTGAAGAAAAAAGTCACTGGAGGAATGGTATTTGCAATAGCTTCAAAATGGACAGAGAATTAAGTTTTCATGAAATGCAGATTTATATGAAACTCATTAACTGGTCCAGCTACCAGTTAATGGAATACAAATCTAGAATGGAGCCATTTATATATTACAAAAACTCCCATGTCTGTAACCTTTATCTGGGCAAAACAGTGCATCACAGGGAAAAATATTTTCAACTAAGGTACCTGAAATGGGCTCATTTATAGAATGACTCCTATGGGCATATGACTTCCAAATGAATGAAATTTGGGGGGGTTGTGTCTGCTTCAGAATTGTTTGGCTGTTGCTGCATCAGTGCTGCCATGGTCAGTGATGGCCTCCTGGTCTTCATTTTCAACATTCCCTGGCAGCTTCCCATAAATCCTTCTGCACTTGCACTGCACTCCTTGTTCCCTACCCCACCTGGCAGCAGCCACTTATCTGCCTGCTGGAAAGGAGAGGGAGGGAGGGAGGGAGGAACAGAGAGAAAGGAAGGAATGCAAGAGGAGGAAAGGGAATAAAGGAAGGGAGAAAGGGGCAAGGAAGTAAGGAACAGAGAGAGAGGGAGAAGGAAGGAACAGTTCCAATGCTCACTGCAAGCTTCCCACAGGAAACTCAATAGGGAGGCTGACAGAAAATTGCAAGCTGTTCCCCCATGCAATACTTGCAATGAATGAACCTAAACAGACAGCCCATTGTAGTACCACCAAATGTGTTGCACTTGCACTACAGGTAGTCGACTTACATTTTTTTGTTTAGTGACTGTATGAAATTACAACAGCACAGAAAAAAATGACTTATGACTGTTTTCACACAGCCGTTGCAGCATCCCAGGTCACTTGATCAAAATTTGGATGCTTGGCAACTGCTTCATATTTATGACTATTGCAGTGTTCTAAGGTCATGTGATCACCTTTTGTGACCTTCTGATAAGCAAAGTCAATGGGGAAGACAGATTCACTAAACAACCGGGTTACTAATTTAACAACTGCACTGATTCACTTAACAACTGTAGCAAGAAAGGTCGTAAAGTGGGACAAAACTCACTTAACTGTCTTCCTTAGCAAAAGAAATGTTGGGCTCAATTGCACTGGTAAGTTTGAGGACCGCCATTATAGCCTAGGTTACATAGTTTCTAGATAACACTGGTTTGATAGGGGCACTTCTGGATATATTTGGCTGATCAATTTTGGAAGACAACAGCGCCATTGATCGTATATATGCCAATCCTGTGGTAAGCGCTCCCTAGGCTCAGTGGGGGGTTGAGTTCGCTTCAAGTTAAAGTTACTCTCTAGTCCTGCAAAACATTCCAAATTTAATCTCCCCAACCAACCCGAGTCGCTTGTCCCCTTCACATTTCTTACATAATCGGTGCCGAATGGAAACGTTTTGAAAAGCCCACTCTGGGCAACCTGCAGCTTTCCCCCCTCCCCCCCTCCGGTGTATGAGGGCAACTGAACTCCCACACCGCGTCTGTCGCAACCGCCTCTCATCCAGAGCTTCAAAGGGCGGGAACGAGGCAGAAGAGGAGAAGACAGGAGAAGCGTCGCTTTTTTTCCCCGCTGGGCTCGCCCGGCGTTCCCGGGTTCAGGCGCCACTGCTCTGCGGCACGCTCCAGGGTCCCCCCCGCCCGCCCGCCTAGGCTCCCGGGATCCCCCCCCCCGGTCCCCATTCATTCCGCAAAGGCGTTGAAGGACGAGCTGAGGACGATGGCGAATGCGGGAGGGGTGAAGGCGAAGGTTCCCGATCGCGTTACCTGCCGGGGCGGGGTGAGGGTCCCATCCACGTCAAAGAGGCAGAGAATGCGCGGCGGACTCCCGGAGGTATCGGCCATTGCGCGTCGACCCCGCTTTACTCGGCGGCCGTAACTCCTCAGCGGCGACAAGGCTGCGATCCGCCGGAGGCGTCGGCCCACGAAGGAACCAATTAGGAAGATAAGAGCTGCTCATGTGATCCTTGGAAACCGGGCTGGCAACCCGTCCGGGCCTGGCGGAGGGCTGCGGAGGATTCCCCGGACTCTTAGGAAATCTCAGGCCGGAGTCTCAAAACCGGAGAGGAATGAGTGGCGTAAGCCAAGATTCTTCCGGTCTTCGCAGGCGTAAGAAAGGGGCTGGCCACTCTCTCCATACGTCCTCTCCTTTAACGTCTGCTTGAAATGAGTGACCACGTATCTGTCTATATGCGTGGGATAGTCACGTGCGAGTTTACATTGACCGTTGTTTACAAATATGTACGCACTCGTGCCTATAAATGAATGAAAGGCTATGCGTGAGAGTTCTTAGGTGCGGTGGGGGGGAGGGACAGCTTGACCACGCCTATTGCGATCTACAGGTCCTGCCCAGTTTCGGCTCCAGCCAAGTCTATTACCGATGCCCCGCAGCGACGTGCAGTTACTAATTCCATGTGATCTAATACAAATAAATAATAAGCAACAAAAAAATTGGAATGCGTAGAGCTTTCAGGGTTGTGTATTGTTTACAAGAATAATCCATTTATGCTGATTTAATTAGTGAACTCCTTAGAGCATTTCATTTTCGGTTACTAATCAGATCATCAATACTAGTAAGCTGTAATACAACATCATTGTAGATCGAAGCCCTGAAATTGGTCAGTCAGCAATATTTGGCACAAATGCTGTCCTTGCAGAACCATTGGGTATACATCTGTATCTTTCAATATACAAAATAAAATTATAACATTGTTGATCCATGGAAGAAAAATCCAAACTATACAGTGGGATAATATCTGTTAGGATCCAAAAAAAAGATGACAAACGAGTGTTACATTCTTATTGGTCCCACTATATATGTTTGGATTTTTTTCTTCCAATATGTGAATCCTTTTTGGCAAAATGTTGCACTGTAGAACAGCGGTCACCAACTGGTGGTCTGTGGACCACTGGTGGTCAATGAGAAAATTTTGGTGGTCCTCAGAAAAATTGTTTGCATTTTTTATATTGCACTAAATCAGGGGTCCTCAAACTATGGCCAGATATATGCAGGTGCCGATGGTGGCGAAGAGCCGGAGGGCCTTGTTCTAATGGGACTGCCTCATGGCCTGGAACTGGCCTTGCACTCCTGCAGGTCTTCCCTCTGCTTGGAAAGCCTATGCTCGTAGTCCTCAGTGAGGTGCTTCTGCTGAGCCGCCTCCTCGGCCAGATCCAATTTGAACTGAGCCAGCTGTTTTGCCGACTCTTTCTAGTGGTGGCTGCTTAGCTCCAGCAACTGCTTCCTGTTGGGGCCCTAAGGAGCCTGGGCAGGCAGGTGAGGAGTGGCTGGGAGGGGAGGGGCGAGTAGTGGTCGGCGAGGTGCCCCTCGACACGAATGACATTGAGTTGGCCATGCCCACCCAGTCACATGAACACCTAGCCACACCCACCCAGCCAGTCATTAGGCAGATCATATTAGTGGTCTGCGAGACTTAAAATTATGATTTGGTGGTCCCTGAGGTCCGAAAGGTTGGTGACCCCTGCTGTAGAACATAGAAGACAATAGTGGTGCCTTAGAATTAAAATTCCAATTTTAAAAAGCATTTGTGAAGGAAGTTCACTACATTAATATTCCACATTACTGGATGCTGTTATTTAAGAATTTTCTCTTCATTTTGTCTTGAGAAATGGTGAACTGCAGGATTTTTTTTTAAATGAAGCAAATTCACAGATGGCATTGTAGAAAATTAGCACCCTTGTCCTAGAAAAATGAAATATTCTAGGAAATATTAAAAAGGCTGAATATTATATATCTCCTTGGATGAGAAAAGAAGAAACATGCTCTTGGAAAGCAGCCCCCACCTTTGTTAATAGCCCCAAAAAGACTGGTGCCAACCTATCTACAAGACAAAAAACTGGGCCAGTCTATCTATAAAACAAAGGGCCTCAGCTCCAGGATGATGGGATTATCCTTCAGGGCAAAGCCATTGAGCCACAATAGGAAATTGCCCTTCATTGAATCACTCAGCAAGATTCAACCAAGCCTGAGACACAGACAGCCTCATCTATGACTGCATAGCCCCATGGGAGTCTGACTGCAACCAATAGAATAAGATGAAATTCAAAGCCCAAGAGAGGGTATAAATCCCTCTCTCTCACCCATATGCTCAATTGCCCAGGACCTCAAACCTGTCCTGTCCACCATTAAACCATCTTTCCAAACAGCTTCCATGTTTCCAGTGTCTTTCTCCCCACTTGGAACTGAACCCAGATGGACATTTCTTCCAACAGCTTACAGATAAAGCTAAAGATTCCAACAGATAAAGTTAAAGATACAGAGTTAAACTCAGATCTTGGTAAATGGATTGTTGATCAATGCAGTTGCTTTGCTTTCAATATTAGGCAAGATCTGTCATCTGGAGCATAGCAAGTCTTTATACTAAATTTCCTGTTTAATCATTTCTTTGAGCAAAGGCAGAAAATTGGCATAATATTATTTTCTTTGATGAAAATAATATTAGGAAGTTCTAACATAAAAAATGCAAGTAGAAAAATAGGCACCACCTTTGGTGGGAAGGTAACAGCATTCCGTGCTCCTTTGGCATTGAGTCATGCCGGCCACATGACCATGGAGACATCTTTGGTCAGCGCTGGCTCTTCGGCTTTGAAACAGAGATGAGCACCGTCCCCTAGAGTCAGCAACAACTAGCACGTATGTGTGAGGGGAACCTTTACCTTTACCTAACTTTTTATTTAAAAGACCAGTTCATCTAACCTGCAAACATCTTAAAATCTGGAGCTTTAAATCTTTTTGGCTGACCCCTAAAAAAACAAGTATAAACTTTATCTATAGCAAGGCTGCTTTATGACTATTTTAAACCTAACAGTGAATATTTATCCATCTTTAATTAAGGTATGTGTTTGACAGATAGGCAAAACAGTCCCCATGAATCTGAATGTGTGTGGTAACCAGCAACTTAAAGACACGCCCTGGTCCCTTTGCTCCTCTGTAACCTAGGAGAAACAAACAACAAACTAGTTTTATGACTTTAATGTGGAAGACCCAAGATTATATAAAGATCTATTTCCTAACTTTACTCCCAGCTATCATATCTTGGGCAACAGCTATCATTTCGTGATACAAAAGACAGAACAGAATCTGAAAGGTAAGTTTAATATGTATTCACCAGCTGTGAAAGCAGAAGATGGGGTGAAATTATTACAAGGAAGAATAGTAGATTTGAAAGATCAGAGAAGATGCAAGAGTCTGTGGTTTCTGAAACAAATCTTTATTTTCTAGATACAATTCTATAGTTTCTGCTCGTTTTGATATGGAAATTCCCCTTATGTAAGATGGGAAAAACTGACTTGTATTGATTTTTTCTGAGACAAGTGACTGCAATGTTCTAAGCACAACCTCACATTTATTGCTCAGGTCTAGACTGAGCAGGGAGATGAGATGAACTTAATTTATTGCTATGCATTAGGGTTCTTGATTAGTCCCTGTGAGCTGTAAAAGCAGAATTATAATTTTATTCATTTATTGCATGTATATCCTACCGCAACTGAATAGGGAAAAATAATGGGTTACAAAGCCAGCCATACTAGCATCTCTTTACTTGAGTTTACAGGTTTGACTGGTTTCCACAATAAACTCTATCCCCCTTAAATGAGATATCATCATTTGAGTTCACAATCACAAATGAGTTGTGATAGGCAAGAAAAATATGATCCTTTGCAGGATGAACTGGTTCTATTCATTGGGATTTATCAGTGCTGTTTTACCTTATACATAGAGCTCATGTAAGGTGACTGCATAGCTGCAATGGTTCACCTACTAACTGCTAGACTGTGTATGCAACTGCATGTGGGTATGCATGTTTGTAAGTTTACACACATATGTGAGCCTCTGCCTATCGAATAGCTCTGGTAATGAATGGCTTCAGGAATGGAAATATTTTTTCTGAGGCATTTCTGTTAGAATGATCCAACTTCAGAAATTGAGAAATAAAAATAGATCACAAGTTACCTTGCTTGAAGTTTTGGCCTATGTCCAAATGGGCAGTCAACTAGAAAGTTGACAAATTCATTGCTCCCAAACATTTTCCTGGAAAACGTAGCTGCTGCAGCAACCCAGATTTTAAGTCAGTTGACTGGATTAATGGGCAAGGGTATTATCTAAGATATTGGCAAAAGAAAGCTTAACTTGACTGAACACATTAGATTTTTAAACACTGCTTTTATTGTTTTTATAAATAATTTAAGATGAAAAACATACAAATGCTTTCTCATTTTCCCCACAACTCTGTTGAGCTGAGAATGACAGGCCCAAAATTACCCAGGTTTCATGCCTAAAGGGGGACTAGAATTTATAGTTTCCTGGCCATAAAATACTTTTCAGCTGAGTTATTCCAAATTAGAAGTATGTTTGATATTCTGGTCTTAAAGAAAATGGATTTAATTGACCATGGGAATTATATAGGTATATACAGGTATATAGGGATTCAATTCTGAGCATTAGATAAGTTATAGAAGTCTGGGTGACTCTGCAGCTTCCATTTGTTGTACAGAATCATGAAAATATTTTCACCCACTGAATGTAGCACATATATTCTGAAACTGCTTTAAATAGTTTGGGCCACTACTGTATTCTTTGCTGACACATGTACTAATGTAAATAATGCAAACCATATTTATCATTCAGTAGTGAAGCATGACCCCAAGGCTTATGTGAAGAGGTACATCTTGAGAATTTAAAAATTTGTACTGAAAATGCCAAGTACGCTTTCAGAGACAGGAAAATCCAGAGCCAGAGCCATTCACCTGACCTTGGTTTAAGTCATAACCATATCACTAATGCATCAGGGGCATTTCCCCACCCAACCCCTGCAAAATACTTTAAAGATGGACTAGTAGTGTAATACAAATTAAAGCCATACATAGAAAAAGAAATGCCAGATGTTCAAGTTTGCTTTGAAAAAGGCTGAGGAACATGAGACATTATTATTGATGCATGTTGGAAAATTGAGAAAGCCAAGAACTATCAAAAGAAGCACTATGTGCTTCATTGATTATAGAAAGGCCTTTGATTGTATCAATATAATCTAAAATATCATAGGATCATATTTTTGATTATAATATCAAGATAAATAGGGAGGCAAATATGCCAAAATAAAACAAGCAAACTCAAGTGGGTTCCGACAAAGGCTTTATTTTAATTATAAAACAAAAACAATATGGAATTCCTGGAAATGACAGACCTGTTAATTAAGCCAGATCTTTGCTGTCATGTACAGGCTGCTCAGCTTTCCATGCCCATTGACAGGTTAAAAGTATATCAATTTAAATACATGCACATTTCATACTTTATATAGACTTATAAATATAAGGATGGGAAAAATGTTAAGATATGAATGTAACTACCAGTATATTTTTCCACAAGTATAAAGCAGGTCTGCTGTCTCTGAACTGACCTTAGTCACTAGTGTCAACTGATGTGGAACATAACATATAAATAATCATTCAGATCCTAGAATTGAGACCCCAATTTGAAATGCAGCCTCTTTTAGGTCTCTGTTCAGTGAAGTTCTAAATATTATTGCACATCACTGAAAATAGAGCCTACAGTGTATTCCAGAAAGCAAAAGAATCCTTTCTTTACTGGAAGCAGTAGAGAGGACATGATCATAATGCAAAAAGTAGAATATTCTTTTTACTCTTAGTGAAGAAAACTACCTAGGGTTGCAAATTTACTTGGGAATAAATCCTGTAGGAAAAAGTGGTACCTGTTTCTGAGTAAATATGAGTTTACTTTGCATTTTCTAAAGTTATAGGAAGGAAAGTTCCAAAAATATGATTAAATAAGTACCAGGAATTTCTTCATTTCTCCATATGCTCGTATGCACTAGTTAAATGGAGAAATGTACATTAAATTTGACAGAAGGAATGATGAAAAGTTACACATGAAAAAGCAATCAATTACATTATTAAAACTACAATTCAAAACAGGTTTACTAGAAAGCATTACCTTTTGGAGTATAGAAGAAAGTATGTGTGTTTTGGATGTAGCTTTTAAGAAATCAAGATATTTTAATCAACCAATGCTTCCAATATGTTATGGAATAAATTTTAGAAAGGTTATATCAGCAGTTCTTCTCCTCTATTATAAATCCACAATGATTGTGATGGAGAAGAGATGTCTAAAAGTAGGTACAGTATGTCATATAGAAAGAACATTCAGAACTATATTCACTGTCACTCCAATTCTTTCTGTGTTGCAATAATCAATATAGGTATAAAATACTTATGTAATAGAAAAATACTTTATCAGATTGCAATCTGAAAATTCAGCACAAAAGTTCTGAGGCATTTCAAAAGCATGCATTAATGAAGCATTCTTTCTCATTTCTCTACTGTTCTATTCATTCAGAATTTTCTATTTTTCCTAAGGAAGGAAAACTTGTTTTCCCTACCAAGAATTTTTCTGAGCCTCAGACTTAAAACAGCCTTTCTCATCTGGCATCACCAATACTGTATCTTTGGCCAACAAATTCCAGCAAGCAATCCTGTAATGTTTATAGATAATGAGGTTTGTGGCCCATCACATAAATTTTTCAGAAGTTAACCTTTTAAAAAGGGGACAAAAACATCTGTACTGCAATCTAGTTACTTTATTAGATTTGTATTTTATAGTCAATACATTGTACAAGTGAATATTATCTCTGAGTAAAGCAGATTTTCTAATGTTCTTCCCAAGTATTAGGAGAAAATGGAGACAAATAAATAGCCTCTCAAAGGAAAATCTTCTAGTTTCTGAAAAAAATCCAATTTAATTAATAAAAAATTGATATAATGAAATAGCCTGATATTGAGGGAAATGTAGGTGTATGTGTGTTTTCTCAGAGAGTAGTTGTCATTGCCATATAATGCTTTCTTAATCATGCTCAGTAGAGAAGAAAGAAAGGCATATTATATCTGTTTGCTCCTCAAACTGATTCTAGTGTTCTGTTACAATTATTTACAGGAAAAAATGAAGTGGGCCCCAAACCTGGTTAAATAGATATTTTTTGTTGATTTAAAAAGAAACAGCTACAAGATTCTCCTGATTCAAACTGGATGTTAGCATGTGGAGAAGAGGGTGTTTATAGGGATGGATATAACCAATGTAACCATATTTATATATTTAAAACTCAGACTTAAATAATAGGTCTTAAAATTGATTTTGGATATGTTTCCAGAATTGAAACTTATTAGTCTACACTTTTATCTGAAAGTTGTACATTGCATAAGTTTTGTGAAAATTATGTTATTTATTGTATTAGTCAAATTCATTTAGCCTTCCTTAAAATATGGTGTTACTGCTTACAGTAAGACATTCATTTCTACCCAGTGTACATTTTTTTAACATACAAAAGATTAACATAGCACAAGGGTTAGGGCTATTCTTTCTGGTATTGAAAAGGTCAGATTTTCAATATAAGTGATAGAGGGTTTTTTTTGGCATCAACAATCCACACTTAAAAATCTATTACTGTATATATTTATTTCTACTGCAGACTGGCTTATATTTTCTGTATTTTCTGTATTTCTCAAAATAATTTCACAGTGAATGTTTTTAGTTTTTTTCTTCTATAAAAATTAAAAGCATATTCAAGCGTATTGTATAATATCGTTAAATTTACAACTTTGAGGTTACAAAATACTGCAACAATGGTAATGAAATTAGTATATTTGGGAAGAGATGGCTAAGGATATCCCTGTTATTTTAGACTGTGCAGGTGGATATCCTAATTTCCACTTTCTTAGTAGGGAATAGTAAAAAAGTGAACCAAGACAAAAAACAGCTTTAATAAGTAAATACATTATTTGATTTTATGACCATATTTCTTCTGATATCACCACATGACATGCAATTCAATAAATATTCTTCCTATCAAGTCCGAAATGCCACTTTTGAACCATGGCATAAACTTATAAGACAGGTATCTAATACAGTGGAGTTTTAAAAGGAAATGCCCTTATGAATTGAGATATTTTTCACTGTGTTTGCTAGCTCTGTCCATTATGTCTGCTAAAAGTATTTCCTCCAGGTGGCTGGATCTGGATGGAGTCAAGAAGTGGTCGTAATGCTTGTCCAAATGGTCTGTGACAGTAAGAAGCATGGGAGAAGAGTATGTTTAAGCTTTCAAAATACTTTGTAACTAAAAATATTAAACTTAAAAACAAGACACCTAAGAACCTTGGGGAGAAATTGGCTATTCACAGTCAATACAATCCTTAAGAGACATATGGAGAAATGAACCTATCATAATATCTAATCAGGATGAAGAAAAGGGAAGCCAATCCAAAACCTTGTCTATAATAGCAAAGAACCTAGACATGGAATTTATTTTCATTTTTGTCTTCTTCTTTTTTGAGGGCTTTGTGTTTCTTTGCTTCATAGCTCCATAGCATTAGATACTGAATTGTTCTGCAATTAACGTCATACTTTGACAGTGAACTGCTAAGCACATTGAAGAGGTGTGCCCTTAGAATATATTAAATGTATTAGGAAAGGTATAAGCTGTCCATTGAGTTCTTTTTTTTCTTTTTGCATACAGGTGGTCCTTGGTTAACAATAATAATTGGGACTAGAATTTGTGTTCCTAAGCAATATGGCTGTAAAGCATGACATGACATGAGCACATTATTTAGCGATGGAAATTCTGGCAAACCTTAGTGCCATCATGAACTGAGAAGGCACGGTTGTTAAAGTTAGCATGCAATGTGGCAGTGTAAACATGGTATACTATATAAAAAAAGATTGTACTTACGTTGCAAGGACTTCAGATGGAAGATCTGTAATGTAGGAAGGGATCTTTCTCCCTGTCAAAAATTGTGCCACTTCATTGCTGAATGTATTACAATTATGATCAAAAAGATTATAGGAATCTCCTCTGTTATCCACCAAAAAATCAAGAAGAATGAACATGATTAAGATGTAAAGCAGAAAAAGTCTCAAGGGTTCAAGCATATAAAGACAATTCATAATTACAGCATCCAGATCAAAAGCTAACTGGATTTTATCCGATCTATTGATACAGTGAGGACACCAGGATCATGTTTCTTGATTGTTCTTTCTCCAGCACACCTAGGTCTGCTACTTTCTAAATGATATGAAATGGATTGTTGCCTTTATATGTACAGGTAGTCCTCGACTTACAACAGTTCATTTAGTGACCATTCAAAGTTAAATCGCTGAAAAAATGACTTATCACCATTTTTCACACTTATGACCATTGCAGCATCCCTATGGTCATATGCTCAAACTTTGGATGCTTGGCAACTGATTCATATTTATGACAGTTGCAGCCTCCCAGGGTCACATGATTACTTTTGCAACCTGACAAGCAAAGGCAACTGGGAAGCCAGATTCATTTAGCAACCGTGTTATTAACTTCACAACTGCAGTGATTCATTTAACAACTGTGGCAAGAAAGGTTGTAAAATGGAGCAAAATTAACAACTATTTTGCTAGCAACAGAAATTTTGGGCTCTATTGTGGTCATAAGTCAAGGACTACGTGTATAGGCTCCCTCTGCAGCTCAAGAAACTATGTGACCAAAGTTTAAATCATATAGTGAGCCTATATAAGCACAGCTTGACACATTTCCCCCCCCCCCCCCATGCATAACATTGCAAAGTGATGATATGAATGCAACAAACAGCAAATTTGATGCCATTTCCTTTCACATGCAATTGAAAACATCGAGAAAGAATGCATAGGAAGAATTGCTATATTGTACTTACTATGTCTATGGGTACAGAGTACAGTCAGTACTGTTTCAAAAAGCCAGTGTTCAGACAGAAATTTCAAATACAAAAGCTAGAATGGAATTATTAACTCTTTTCTGCCTATAATTTCTCTTAGTCAGCCTTACCTTCTACTGATTTTATTCAAACTATATTGAAGAAAATACATATTTTATTGGCATTTAAAATAAAGAAACTAAGGGCAAGAAATGGATTAATCACCCTCACTCTGTTGGTGTCCCACTTAAATATAACAAGTATGCAGCTTCCATACATGCCTGATGTGCTTTTTTTGTATGTTGGAAGACAGAAACAACATATCACAGTTAATGTAGCAAATCTATGCTAAATTGATTAGTTTGCAACTGTTCTACAATATACACTATAATACTGTATAACATTGGGTGAAATACTGAGAGATAATAGAAGTGCCACTACAGATTTTATTTCTAAAAAAACAAATTATATTATTTTGAAAAGCAATTGTTATAAAAATGTGGACATTCATGTTCTAACTTAATCCCAACAGACCACAATAGTCCTCATTTAGCAACTAAAATTGTGACACACAACTCGGACATTAAGTGAAACAGTCACTAAGTAAAATTGTACTTATGATTTTACTTAAACTTTACTTTGGTTTTGTGAAGGTCATAAATATGAGCATTGATCGTAAAGTTACTTTTTCATCACCATTGTAACTGCAAATAGTTGCTAAACAAGACAATAAGTAAAAAAGGACCACCTGTAGTTGGTCAATCTCAATTTCCCTTCTCTGCTGCCTACATGGTAGTATTTTTATTGTGTTAATAATCATATATCAGTAATCCTTTGTACACTTTACTGCTCAATAAAGCATGAGATTGAAATATGTGAAGGAAAATGATCGAAGACATTCTATTTCTCATCAAAAAGGCAATTAAATACTTCAGTGTTTTGATATGAGGTAATCAATGACTGAATAAGCAGTCTTCTGAAGGGAGACAAGAACGTTAATTATATTTTATTTTATACAGTAAATCAATGCAGAAGTGACATCATTATAGCAATCAGCAGCGGTATACAAATTCAAAAATAATAATAAAAAATAATAAATAAAAAAATAAATGTAAGCAGCATAGTAATACTGACTCTTCCTAGTTTATCCTTATATTCTAATATTTTAGGTGATTTCAGCCTAAGTGTGCATATAATTTCAGCCTAAGTGTGCATATAATTTCAGAATTTTACATAAAATTTACATAAAATTTTAAAAGAATTCTAATACATTATTCCCTTCACAGAATATTAAAATGGAAACTAAACAGCAGAGTCTCACCGGAATATAGATTCCCCCAACGAGGACAAATATTCTAAGAAGAGGTCTTCTGAAACTTCAGTATATCCCAGATCTACAATAGAATCTGGAGGCCCAAGCAGTGTTCCACCCTACAAAATTTGCATTCATTAGGTTACTAAGTCACCACGAAAATTTCTCAGTATCTTTTATAGAATAATTTAAGACGAAAACTTTCTGCAAACTTTCACAATTTGTTCACATCAATTGGAAACTTCCAGAATTTACTCACATCTGCTATCACTAGTAAATATTTCATAGGATTGTCATATAACCTCTTAATCTGGAGACTTGGAATAGCAGGAAAACTTGTTTGCTTTTGACAGAGATGTGGATCCCCCACATCTTGCTTTACAGAAGAGTGGCTTTAGAGGAAGGACCAAGACTTCAGTTTGCCAGTCAAGATAACTCAGATAAGTGTGTTAAATAAAAACCCATTGTATATGGCTAAATTAAAGACGATCTTAACTGGTGCTTATTTTTGGGGTAGGGCTTATATTACAAGCATCCTGAAAAATCATGCTAGGGCTTATTTTCCAGTTGGGTCTTATATTCAGGGAAACATGGTACTAATTTCAAGAAATACAAAATAAATTGAAATCAACTGAGCAAAAGAGAAAAAAAACAGAATAGCTTCTCAGATGTCTGTAAACTTACAGGTGGACAACTTGAAATTCCCCCACTACCATAGAAGAATTCATCCCTGTGGGCAACTATGGAGGTGTGCCTGAGAATAAATAAAAAGCAGGTTAAAAGAAAGAGTAAATCTCCACCCAGTATGTTGCCTAACAGTTTATCAAGGGTAATGCAAATGCAAACAGATTAGTCTCATCTGTCTTTAGACATATTTTGTCTTGTATAACACTGTAGAATATTCAGATTTTCAGACATTCCCAATTCATTCTTCTTCCCTTAGCTTTTACCTCTTATCTCCAGCAGTCAATCAGCATTTTATGACAAATACTTGCTCCTAGTAATGTGTTTCGTGTGTGTGTGTGTGTGTGTGTGTGTGTGTATTTATTTATTTATTTTGCCATTCATCTCATTTCAAATTGATTCTGAGCAGCTTACAAAATTAAAACCAATTAAAATAATAAAAGATAAATATTTCTAAAATAATAAATGTGGAAATGACAATAAAATATTTGTAGTTAAAATTATAGTTAAAAGTTAGGGAGGGAGGGAACAGGATGCACCAAGAGAAGGAGGCGGGATTGCCTCTTAATTCATCAAACACCTTCAGTGTGATGCTTCCCTTTGGGGCTCCAAGCTATCTGGCAGAGCCAGGTCTTAGGCCCTTATGGAAGGTCAGAGGGGTGGGAGCCGATCTCACCTCAGGGGTAAGATGTTCCAAAGGGCAGGAGCCATGGCACAGAAGGCCCTTCTCCTGGACCCCGCCAGCTTTAGAATTCCTTGATTGTTGAGTCTGGTGGGCCAGACCTAGGGAGTGAGACAGTTTCTCAAGTAACATGGACCCATACTATGCAGGGCTTTAAACGTGATAACACCATGTACTGCACCCAGAAGCAAACTGGCAACCAGTTCAACTCATGGAGTAGTGGTGTAACATGGACCATCCTAGAGGCCCCAAGAACTGTTTGTGCCTCCGCACTCTGCACCAGTTGATGATTCTGAATGCTCTTCAAGGCTAGATCCATGAGAAGTGCATTACAGTAGTCCAGATGTGAGAAGACCAGGGCTTGAATGACTGAGCACAGGGACTTTTTTTTGTTCCCCCACTGGCCCTACTTCATTTTGAATTATTATTATTTTTTGCACTGACTTTAGCTACATCAAAATAATTAGATTTCTCTGTTAATTTTTAATCCCTTGACAACACTATCTAAATTATGTAGGCATAGCAGTAGGGAGCTTCCATAGTACAAACATTCCAATTAATTTTAAGACTAGTTACTTACCAGATACCCTCTAGTTGCTTACCTGTATACAAAAGAAGAAGAAGCAATAAGTATCATCTTCATATAACTTTCTAAATTAGTTTCTCTTAGAAAGAGCTCAGAAGGTCAGACTTAACTACCTCATTTTCTCAAAAACCTGTGAAACACCTTTTTTCTTTTTCTTGATGATTCTTAAAGTATGGCAGGCTGATAAAGGATATGTGATGTAATATGTAAAGTTGATTCATAATATCTATATTAATAATATGTTAATATAATTCAGAATAATTTTTCTCTTAGATCAAATAAAACGTATTGAATTTCTTTTTATTTACATCTGACCTAATATGTTAGAAATTATGTATCATCAGTGCAACATATTACATCAAGTAAATATTGCCCCTGTGCTCAAGTCTCAGTATACTATGAACATTTCAATACTATCTCTACACAACTGGAAGCAGATTTTATTGAATATATTGATATTTGCTTTTGATGAATCATATATGAAATTTGATTTTACAGATTCTTCATAAATCTAAGTGGTATTTGAATTTTCTGTTTAGTTGCTTTTAAGTGGGAAGATGATTTTTAAAACTCTCTCTCCTTTCATCTCCATTTGGAAATTAAAGCTTTTAGGATAAACTTTCCAAAGCATGCCCAATAAAAGCAAAACCTAGCTTTAACTAGTACTGTGGAGTCCTTGGTGCACTCTGAACTTGGATGTTTTCTTGCAGACATTTCACTACCAAACTAGGTAACATCATCAGTGCTACTAGGGAATGGGGTTTTCATGTTCTGACCTAGAAATTAAAAAGCACAAACTTAGTCCCGGCAAACCTCTTTAATTCATATGGCTGTAAATTACTTTCATTTACAGTCCGCAAGGCTTGATAAACAGTCTTTCAGAGGAAGGTTATCAACACCCACCTATTTCATGTGGAACGCTGCCAAAGAGCTAATTTCCAGATGCAGGGCAAGGCCAAACTTGGCAGAGTCACAAACAGAAGTTTCAAATCTTGAATCGGCCAGATGAACGAATTGCTTCCTGCAAAATCTCACATCCCGTTCGCTTCTCTTTTATGTCTTATGGGAGGCGCCAATCATCTCCAAGCCTTACTCCCAAGTCGACCCTGTTTCCTTAATTGTTCCTGTCTCCTGGCAGCTCTGCACATGTCCACACTGGGAACAGGCTCACACTGTTCTTCTGCCTTGTTAATGTCAGACTCTGGAGACTCTGGAGGCAGCAAAGAACTACCAGATGGCCTTGGCCCCCTCTCTGCCTCCGATTCAGAGTCATTGTCTTCCCCAGACTCCAGGACTTGCCCATGTTTCTCCCCAACCTCCTCACTGTCCGAATCTGCTGCCAGCTCTGCTGGCCGCTGGTCGGCCACAACACTTCTCTCATTTTATATATAAAGGCTTGCCCTATCTGTATTGGTGGGAATGGTCTTGGTGGTTCCTTGATTAGACTGTTATTAGCTTGTTTGGCAGTTCCTTGATTGGGGTATCATTTGTTTCTTGATTCTTAGCCTAAAGTTAATCTTGGTGTTAATCTCTGCCCATCTGGATGCTGATTGCTAGTGAGATGTTTTTTGTTTCCTTTTTGGCTTTTTGATTGTCTCTTTTGAATTGTATGCAGATTTTGTTTATGTCTATCTGCCTGCTGATGGCGAATTTGTCTGAGTGTCAGGTTTCCAGGAATTCTCTAGCATTTTTGGCTTGGTTTAGGACAGTGGTCGGCAAACTCATTAGTCAAAAGAGCCAAATATCAACAGTACAATGATTGAAATTTCTTTTGAGAGCCAAATTTTTTAAACTTAAACTATATAGGTAGGTACATTATTAACTTAGTTTTTTTTAATTACAATTAAAAAGTAGGGGGAGGGGGATGCAGCACGCGGAGGACCAAGTCCGCTCCCGTTCACCACCCCACACTTGTTTACCCGTCCCAGAGAGCTCAGGCTACGCCTCCCTCCGACCCAGCTGCCTTCCTTGCTGGCGTCGCTCCTGAGCGAACTCTTCTGTCCTCGGCTGTTGCACAGAAGCGGCAGCTCTGGGTGCGCCACACCCGCTTCGTTCTCTTTGAGAGCTGCTTTGCACCTTGTTTGCAAAGCGGCTCTCAAAGAGAAAGAAGCGGGCATGGCTCACCCAGAGCTGCCGCTTCTTTGCAACAGCTGAGGACTTCTTCCGCTTGGAGCTCCAAGCTGCGGGGGGCGGGGCGGCTGCAATGCCGGCAGCTTCAGTGGGCTCCTTCCCTCAGTGGTTTGTTTTCCTTTACCAAATTAAAGGCTGCTCCGCGCCTTTTGATCTTTCTACCCAGCCACTGGCGTACAGCACCGAAAAGACCTCCTGTCACTGCCGCCATCTTCGCGCACAGCTTTCTTCTCACCGGCTGAAGGACTTTTTGGCACTTTGTGGACTTTTTGGTATTTTGTGGAAGACACTCAAGGGGCCAAAGAGCCGCATGTGGCTCGCGAGCCGTGGTTTGCGGACCACTGGTTTAGGATACTCAGAGTTTCCCAGTTGAAACTATGGTTAAGCCTATCCATGTGTTGTAAAACTAAGCAGTTTTCATCATGTTTTCTGACTGTTGTTAATTAATACAGAGTACCATGTGGGAGGTACTTGCAATTCTGTTGAAACTCAAATGACTTGCTTATGATTAACTTTTCTTCATCACGATGACAGTGCAAGTTCAGAAATGAAAGTAAGAAAATGAACATTAAAAAATTATGAAATGGTTTAAGGTTTATGCCTTGTTCTTTACTAAAAGTATTCAAAAGTAGTAAGCAGCACACAATACATCATTGATTGAATCTTGCTTTCAAAACCAAATACAGCACTTTGATAAACAGTAAATGATTCTGTAGCATTTTAAAGAAAAATTATCCTTTTTGGACTTCAGTATTGTGGAATCCCTCAACTGCTAAACATTTACTTTGCAAATACACATCTATATGTTGAGGATACATAAAAACTCAACATGAATAAGTTCAGTGCTGCTTTGCAGATATAGGGAATGGATATATATTATGGATTAAAATAATATTCCATAAATAGTGTGGAAATAGTAATAAGATGACTTAGTTTGCTTCTTCTCAGTTTCATGATTTTATTATGACAGTGATATAAAGTAATTTTATATGATCATATAAAATCATATGCTGTTCTGGTTGTCACTTTTACTGATCAGAAATTAATTTTAAGAATAAAAGTTCTACTATGCTACATCAAAAACAAAGTTACTGATTATAGGCCAGTAGTTAAAGTATCTAGTTTGATTAAATCTTATGTATTTAAAATACATATATGAAATTAAATTATTTAACCCTTCAAGAATCATCACTTTGTAGCAGTAAACAAAGTTGTACATTCCCATTATGTCATGAACTATTACTATTCAGTTGGGAGCGCATACTCCCAAAAGGGCACTTGTAACAGTCAGTAAATCACAGCCGAGTGATCAGATTAAGCACAATCCACTGGAGAAAGAAATGGCAACTCACTCCACTATTCTACCAAGAAAACAAAGTAAAATTCACAGCTACCGGTAGGACAATAACAGTAGAGGACAATTATGTGTAGCACTGATGATAATCATGTGGCTGGACTAAGGCTGATAGAATGTTCAGCTGCTTGTATGCCCAGAGACAAAGGACAAGTTTTATCCTGCAAAGATACATCTGTGTGTGTCTGTGTGTATGTATACACACATATATACACACAAACAAGTTGATACAAAAAATGTTAGAATCATGAACCAAAGCAACTGGATGTTATCAGAGCAGAAGTATCAAGTCTATACGCAAACATTTTGGGACTTATAAAACTGTAAAGTTGGAATAAGTCACTTCACATAAAAATATTCTACAGATATTCTACAGTGAACAAGAACATCAGACAAGAAATAAAGCAGTTATAATTATCGTGTTTCCCCGAAAATAAGACCCTGTCTTATATTTTTTGGAACCCTGAAATAAGCGCTTGGCCTTATTGCCATGCGCTCAAAAGCCGGATTGGTCTTATTATCAAGAGATGTCTTATTTTGGGGGAAACAAGGTATTAGCAAAAAAAAGTGTTAAACCCAGTGCAAACAAAATTCAAGATACAACTCAAAAAATGACTGGAGGATTTTAGTTCCAATTAAGAAGTTCAATGTTAAGGTGATCCCTGCATCCCACGGATGAAGAAGAGACTGATAATGAATAGTTGTATCCTGATATGCAATAACTTGTCAATACAACAAAAAAGATGTGATCTCTTCAAAGGCTACTGGAATACAAAAGCCTACTCATGAGGAAAATTAGGCCTTGGTATATAAAATGAGGCAGATGACAGACTAACATAATTCTACCATGATAATTTGATGTTCACAAGAAATACAGTACTTTTTTCACCAATTTAAACAACTTGTACAACAATCTAACAACTGAATGTTACCAGATGGAATAAAATTGGCCACATATTTTGCAAGTACAGATGAAGAAGTTCTGTTCAGCCAGTAAAAAGAAGACATGATGCTGACTGTGGCTCAGATCATGAACTTCCAACTTCAACTAAGAAAGGAAACAAACTGATCAAGCCAAGAAGATGAATCTCAGCAATATGCCATTGGAATGGGCTGTGATGATCAGAGAAGAGATTCATATCAGAGTCTGTGTATTTTTGGACTAAGGTGTTGAATTAGAAAGAGGAACCCAGGTTTTAGTATTGAAGCACACTGAGTGACTTTAGGCCACTCACTTTTTCTTAGCCCAATCTATCTCACAAGGTTGTTATAGAGAAAAGTTGGGTAAGGATACACTTTGGAAAAGGTGGGATATAAATTGAGTACATAAATATATTTGAATGAACTAAATTCAACAGAGTCCCTAATAGAAATCTGCCATATTGTTGTACTATATGTCAAATTCATACAGATGAAGCAATTAAAATATTTCATGCTGTCAGAAACAAAAGAAGATGACTGAAAATTGGTGAAAACTGGCAAAAAGAAAAGGTGACAGCAACAGGGAAAAAAAACCCTACCTAAACACAAATTCCTGAGAAGGGCAAGAAGTTATATCTAAATAAGTGAAGCAAACAAATGAAGGATAATAATCAAATGGGAAAACAAGAGAAATCAGAGCTTTTACACAAAGATGGTCATAATAAAAAATAAAAAGACAAACATCTAGTGAAAAAGCAAGAGATAAAGGTAAGTGTAGTTACAGAAAAGAACCCCAAATAATCGATATTTATTTATTTATGTAATTTGTGGACATGATCAATGAACAAGAGCCACATTTTGGAAAATTTAAATAGTTCAATGAAAAATTTTAACAGGAGTTGATGAAATAGTAGCTTGATTATTCATAACGAGCACACATGTTACTTTTTATGTTTTTAATCTGCTTTATATTGGATGTTTTATTTATTGTTATTTATTGTGTAAGTCCTCTTTGGGAAGAGATGGGCAGCTATATAAATTTGATTAATAAAATAATAAATCACAAGTGTCTTATTCAATTGTCACTTTCAATGCTTAGGGATATCATAACACAATAGTGACTATTCTGTTTACCTGGAGGATATTTTTTTTTAGTCGTCTCTGTAAGTCGCCTATAAAAGTTAAAGTTTTTCTTTTTAGAGGTTCCATTATCAACCTCCCCCGCCCCCAAAAGATGCCTTGTGTCTCTGGCTTTTTGAACTCCCATCTAACCACCTTAAGCACCTTAAACGACCCTGGGAAACAGCTGGTTTTCAGCGTCGACCTTAGCCTTTCCTCCTCTCCCTTTGTGTCGGCGGGATAAGTTGTGACTCTAAGCTCTTAAAGTCGCCCCCTTAATACGGTACATAGCCGGCTCAGGGAAGAGGCCGGGCAGGTTAAAGATCCGCGCATCGCCTGGATCGGGCGGATGAAGGGAAGGGAAGGGAAATACAACCCCGCATCTTCTCACCGTTTCTCTCTAAGGTCCTAGGAGTCTAGGAGTCTGGAGAGAGGCGGAAGAGCCCGTTCGCTCCCGCAGACCTGCATACCTGGAGCAGGCGCTTCTTCCCCCGTTAAAGGCAGCATTGACCGGATAGCCATCCCCGTCCGCTTTCCTCCTCAGCCTATCACACAGATTGAGGAGGCGGCGGGTTTCCCTGTCTTACTCGCCGCTCTTACCGAGCATGATAGGACTGAGGCGGCGAGCCATGCCCTTGGACAGGTCGTACACGTAGAGCTTCACCGAGTGCAGCATAGGAGGCGAGTCCATGACATTGGCCGAGGAAGGGGAGCTTGCAGGAAAAAAAAAAAAAGAAACTTCCAGACCAATTTCGCCCTTCTCTGGCGAGGCCGCTGGAGAAGAGAGAAGCCCAAGGGGAGCACAGCTGGCCTAGTCGGTGCGGCTCCGGGCAGCGACCGCTATTGCGGGACTAACCGACTGACAGAAGGTGACTGAAAAGGGGCGGAGGGAGGGCGGCGAGGGGAAGGCTCGTTTCACGCACGCGTCGCCCCATAAGGTGAGAGAAACCGCTTGTCACTGGGCCTCTTGTGAGGGAGCGGCGCTGAACAGTAGAAAGGCGGGACCAAAGAGTTTACGCAATTGTTCCATGTGGACGGCATCATTGAGGACAATGCCAGCCTGTCTTTGTCGCGTGCTATTGGTTAGAACGTGCGGAAGGGGTGGGACATCGGGACGTTAACGGGGAGTAACAATTTAGGAAGTTGGCGGGTGATGCGAGTTGAGTTCGGTTTCTCCCCCGGGGGTTAGTGCGCCGTTGAAGGCTTCAGAATTGAAATCGCTATCGGGCTTCATTCCCTTTCAATAGAAATAGATAAGAGTGACGCGTTCTGTTTGCCAGGTGAGTTTTTAGACCTTGAATCCTCTTGCCCGCTAAAATGTGCCTGCGTTAAAACGGGTAAAATCCCTTCCAAGTCGAATTCGACTCTTGGTATCTTTATAGGCTCCGGAATGCATCGATAATATTGGGGAAAAGGAATGGATTGTTGTTGCCTCCTTCCAAGTTGTTCTTTCGATTTTCCAGTCTATTCTGTTAATAGGGATTTCCTGGCGGTCTATTTTCCATGTACTAATTGAGCGTGGTCTTACTCGGCTTTTCAGCTTAGGTGAGCCAGGTGCTATCTTTTGAAGCAGTAAATCGGCAAGAAAAAAGGCTTTTAGGATAATTATGATTGGGTATGTTATTCTCCCAATTTCTCAATAAAGGTTGGCGCCAAAGATAATATATGCTCTTTTGATCAAATATCCACAAGAAAAATGTGGTTTTTTTTGTGTGCTTTGTGTTTTTAATTTCTCCGAATTTAAATACAAGCAGTTGTTTTCACCCTTGAACCGTCCATCTGAGACACTTTAAAGATTGCAGGGGGGGAAACAAAGGTAGGGAACTCTCACAGCTGCATCACATCATCTCCCCTCACCAACTTCTTTCAAGACGTCTCGGGCTTCTTTGATTTCTCTGCAGTCACACCAAGACTCAAAAAAAAAATGATTTTGCATTGCTGTACTACTAAATTACAGCAAGTAAGGCAAAAATAAGGATTCGGCTTAAACAGCGGAAGGGCAAATCCTCTACAGTCCAGGCAATCGGAATTTCGGACGCCTCTGCGATTCTTCGTTTTATATCTGCGGTTAATCGGAGTACACGATGTACTGTACTGAGGCTTTTGGAACTTGTTTGTGTATGGCCGTTCCTGCTTTTCCTTCGCCGCTTTAATTGTCTTTTTTTCCCCCCCTCGGGGCGGAGATTTGTTGTGACTGACAGGTTCCTATGCTGAAATCCATCAGGGGAGGAAACAATAACCTCTCTGCAAAAGGCCCGTTCGTGAACGCCGTCTTTTAATCGGCCGTAAGTCCGAATCGGGAGTGGGGGTGGGGTGGGGTTCGTGGGACCACAGTAAAGATATTCCGTCGCAGGTTCTGTCCGCCTCGGCAGCAAACGAGGCAGGGCCTGAAATGACTGAAAGGGAGTTGTAAATAGTTGGGGCTCACGCTGTTTCTGTTTATTCCTTGATGCGGTGTTGTAATAGCGGTTTCTGGTTTGAAAATATTAAGGCAAAGCAATGCTACCAACATCGAAGTGAGTAAGTAAGAAAATAAAGGCCGGCCTTTTCAGGTAGAGAAGAAGAGTTTTCCAGAGCAGAGCATGGCTGCACCCGTCCCTCCCGCCTGTTTTCAGGCACACAAAGATGCACCCAGGAGTTGTTGAGGGCGTTTGGAAGATCGAGTTAGTCTCTCTCACATGGCCCTTCTTCAAAAAGAGAAATTTGGGGAGTTGAAGGATGGCAGAGCATCACATGCTTCTGGAAGTTATGTTTGTGTGCACAGTTTCTTAAGTGGCTGGACATATTGAATTCAAATGTTCCTCTTCAGTAAAGATGTACAAAGCAGTCAGGCTCACAATCCTACACACACCCACACATCCACACCAAGCCTTACAAATTGTTTCAAAATATTCATACATCAGATTGAATCATACAGTTCGAATGTAGTTTCAAACAATGGCCTGGCCCACAATAGTGCTAAAATTATTGTGGCTAAGGCACCAGGATAGAAAGCAGGAAACTGCTTTAAACAGGAAAGCCAGCTGCACGACCTTGGGCCAGTTTCCCTCAGCGGAACTCGCCTCACAGGGTGGTTGTTGTGGGGAAAATAGGAGGAAGAAGTTGTGTTGGATATGTTTGTTGCCTTAAGTTATTTGTAAAAAATAATAAAGCTGGGATACAAATAAATAAAATAACTTGATATGATGGAGAAGGCTCAATAGTTTCAAGGACCTGAGAGCCTCTGACAGATTCAACCTTGCTGAACTAGTGAAAAAAGAATGGAAAAAGCTAAGAATAATCCATATTGTTTTGAAAGCAGGCATATAGTAAATGTACTTCATTAGGAGGAACTTCAAAATCAAATACCAAAACAATGTCAGATGAATTTTATACGGTTGTCAAGAAATGTGTGGTCATTTGCATAAGCTAGTATGCTGGGTGATGAGAATGCCGACAGAAGGCTCTCCTCTAGGGCAGGTTTTTTCATGTGGTCACATGTGGTTACTTTATTGCAAAAGTGTTACTACAGTATTCCTGTTCAAATGCTTAGGAAACAGCTGGATAAAAATGCATGCTGTATTATCTAGGTCTAGGATATAAACTATTGAAAATATTGATTTTTGTCAATGTCTTTATCCTTCAGGAGCTCAGTACATTTGAAATTAGATTCCAGTTTGTTAGTCTCTGCTTTCTTGTCTAATAGTTTTTGCTTTTGAAAGCTGTGTAATTTAATGTGAAAATAACAGCTAATCTTGATTGTAGATGAATGTAAAGCAAAATAGTTGTTTCTTCACAGGACATCTTACCCCCTAAGGTGAGATGGGCTCCCACTCCTCTGGCCTTCCAGAAGAGCCTTAAGATGTAGTTTTGCCAAATAATATCGGGGTGTGTGGGTGTGGGTATGTCTAAAATTGGCATCAAATCCTCTTAAGTAGCTAGTGACTTGAAGAAGCTCTCTGTTTTTTTTTTAAACTTCACTGTTTTAATTCTGTTTTAACTATTTTAAACTGTCTTTTTTATATGATTATATGTTTATATGATTGTATATAAAGCACCCCGAGTCAGTTCAGATGGGTGATGTAGAAATTTGATAAAAATAAAAGTTGATAAAAATTAAAAATCCAATTTATTTTTCATGCTATCATAACATTTAACAGCAGTTTGCTGACTGGATAAGTATTTAAATTGCTTGCATTTCCTCTTGTATGATGAAGGTAGTTCTTATTACTAGGTACTATTAATATTTTGCAAACTTGGAATGAGCTATCTTAAGATAATCAGTATGGATGTTAGGAATTGTAATTATAACAATTTATTGATAGATTTATTATTGTCTTATTTCACTTATTGTTCTTCTAACAATATTCTATGGGATATTCTGTTTACAGTAATTTGGAGTTTGGCAAAGTTATTAATCTCTTTGGTGCAGGACACTGAGCATCTCTTTCCAAAAATGAAATGAGTAGAGAAATGAGTAAGATGTTGTCAGTCTGTGGCTATTTTATTATTGTTATTTATTTATTTTTAAAATTTTGTATTTCAGAGGCCTTGTACACAGTTATTATATCATCTATTTCTGCTGCCCATGTAATGTTTTAGCAAATTCTGCAATGTGTTGCTGTTTACTGAAAAAATAATGATCTGATGGATATATTTAAGAGCTGGGAGACCGAGTTGAAGCAAAAGTAGAATACATGAACATCTTCATAGTTGCATATGTGGACTTCTGTCTATGGAAACCAGTCTGAATATAGGAACAGTTTCCTTAAAAGTTATTTATATCACTCATTCTTTGTAGTAACACAGGAGAACCATGTCAAACTGGGTATCTTACTACAGAAATGAGGGAGAGGAAGAAGAGGAAGAAGAGGAAGAAGCAGGTGAAAACGTTGGTAAGGTTCATTTTTGGGGCATGCATATGCTGTTAATTTGCTGGATAGAAACGCTGCATTGAGGGAAATTTGCAACTAAATTACAATGGTATGGTGGAACCAGGCATCTTATCACATTAATGTGAAATGTGATAAGTGGCAAAAGTAATATTTTGCCTTTTTTATGTGAAGTGCCTCTTTTATGTTGGTGCAGAGTCCTGAAGAACTAAAACATATACTGGTGCATACTGGATAAAACAAAAGGCTTTTCTACAGTAGCCACCCTAATGCCTATAGGAAGCACACAATGTTAATTCAAAGAGAGTATGCTTTCCTAAGTAGAGGTGTAGTGTAATATGAGGATCCTTGGTAACTTTTTATCTACTATAATTATTGCTCAAAAATCAGAGCAAATAGAACAGGCTGCTTTAAATTGCTTTTAAATAACACTAATGCTGTTAGTCTTATGGTGTGTTGCAATGTGAGCAAACTGTTGAGTTAACCCCCCTCCCCCAAAGCTACATCAAATTTCTGTGCTGTATAGGAATGTATATCCTTTGTCCCAGAATAGAATACAATTTTTATTGGCCAAGTGTGATTGGACACACAAGGAATTTGTCTTGGTGCATATGCTCTCAGTGTACATAAAATAAAAGATACATTCATGAAGAATCATAAGGTACAACAATTAATGATAGTCATAGGATACAAATAAGCAATCAGGAAACAATATCAGTATAAATCATAAGGATCACTGTGATAGTTATAATTAAAGAATATAGAATAGTTGGATTGGATACATAGGATGATCCACATTAAATGCAACATTTTCTACCTCTAGGATTATATAAATATGGAGGTCGAGACACTTTGCTTTTCTTAGTGGATGGCTCAAGAACCATGTTTGAGTCTTTTGATGGTAGTAATTTGACACCTTTTGATATGACAATTCAGGTAAGATCACTGTTTTTCTACATCTGGAAATTTGAAAGATTCTGAAATGCATTGTAGTGATAGTACTGAAACATGGGGTAAGACAAAATTCTTTATTGAGAGGGTAGAAATTAAATTGCAATCCAGTATTTTCTTATTTTCTTGATTAGTATATTATTCAGAGACAGAGCATATGCTCTATATGCAAATGTCCTTGAAAGGTCCTCTAATAACTCCGAGGAGCATTCCTGTTTGAAACATTGGGAACCAAAGATGTGGAAACTTGTTCACCAATCTGAAGTAGATGACCAGTGGCTTCTGGTACAAGTTACCTCCCTGATAAGATTGTTTTCAGTTATAAATGTTCTAAAGATCAAGTGTTAGAAAATGTGGCCATACTTAGAAGTATTTATACTATAGAGTATTATAACCCCACATCTGTCAAAAGTATGATTAGATGTATTAATGTTATTTTCTCTCATCCCAGCTGATTTGTATTTTCTTACCAGTGCATTCAGAATGTATACAGAAACAAAATCATCAGCCATGAGAGGGACTTTGTTGGTGTTGTGTTTTATGGAACAGAGCAGCATGATAATAAAATGAATTTTAAACACATATATGTTCTCCAGGATTTGAGCAATCCAGGTAAAGCAGGAACTATGTGGAATATATCTGTGATGAAAGAATTCAGGGATACATTATGCAGGAATCTTCAAATTGCGAGTGAGGATATCTGAGAAACCATTATAAACTCAGTTGCATTAAAAAAAAAAATAATTGTAGTGGGAATACTGTCAAAATTCATTCTAGGCTTTGCTCCTTATTTTGTCTGCAAAATCCTGCAGTGGGAGATTGGTGTGATATAATTCAGAGTGTGAGAAACTCTGTGACACATAAATTAAGAGTTGATTATTAAAAATAAATGGCATATTTATTATTTAGCCATACTATCAATGGAAGCTTTATGTTTATTCATGGGAGTGATTGGTTCACACAAATTCATTTATTATATAGGAGGGTATGGTAATACAAACTTTGAGAATCATTAACCTGGGAAAAGGAGAGATCATCTTCATTGGGTTTTTCACCAGAATGCCATAAGGTTTGGTTCTGGGTCCTCTATTCCTTAGCATTTTCTATTAATGATTTGCAAGCAAAAGTGAGAGGATGCTTATCAGATGACACAAAACTGAATATAATAGTTGACAGAAATGCAATTCAAACATTCTTAATAGGTTAAAGAAGAAGGCTGACAAGTTATACAATTTAATGTCAAAATTAATTAAAACAATATTTAGGTAAACAGTGCAAATAACTAATTGGATTACCCAGTTAGATAATGCTATTTTCCCCCAAATTGCTGTTCTCTACTTAAAGCCTCCTACTTAGATTATTTTATTAATCTGTAAATATTACTTGCAGCCCTTTTCCTATTTTAAAATAAATGTATTTAGCAACTGAAAAAATAATTGATGATCTAACAATCTTGCCATGTTGAACAACATTACTTTCCTGATTTGGAAATGAAATACAATGGACAAACTGTTGAATGGTTTGCAAATACTGGCCTATCATTTCTAGAGCCATAGCACTATCATTCATTGCTTTGGTTTTGTGAGAACTGAGAATATTTTTTTTCCTACCAGGGGCAAAAAAGGTATTAGAGCTGGCTAGCTATGAAGGAGAACAGGGAAGAGCTCTCTTCCAAAAGTCCTTTGGCCATAGTGACAACTACTCATTAGGCGAGGCACTCTGGGTTTGTACTAGTCTCTTCAGTCATGTCTCTGTCAAGATGAGCCATAAGAGAATCATGCTGTTCACCAATGAAGATGACCCACATGGCCAAGATAGTACTAAAATCAAATTTGCTAGGACTAAAGCTGCTGACCTACGAGAAACAGGTTAGTATTTCAAATTATAGGTGAAGGATAATCTTTCTATATAAATAAAAATGTAAATGTTTGTTTGTTCAAAATCATAAATCTCCGAAAGTTCTTCACCGATTGCTTTGAAATTTTGACACAATGTTGCATTCGAATACGTGCGTGTTTTTATATACCTATATTATATAGATGTCACACCTGTGACAGGTAAAAACATGCTTTTTGAAAAACAGCGCCAACTGTTGGACATAAAAGCAACACACGCTATACTATCTTTTTGGACTTTAACATCGCAGCACCACAATGGCAGGTGCGAGCTGAGTGTTTTCCCCTCAGCGCCGCTGCCGCCAAACCCACAAGCAAAATGGCGGGAAATGTCAACCGCCGCCAAGCATCCTCCCGACTAACGGAGTATGTCATACCTTTGGCAGGGACCACGATGCCGCCTGTGGTGCGGAGAGCTGCGAAGGTGAAGGTGGTTATACTGGCAAGCCGGGAAACCACCTCTTACACCCGCAGCAAACTGGGACGGAGGCAAAGTAGGCGTGACCTGAGCTACAGAAGGACATCATTGGCACTCGGTCAAAAAATACTGTATACTCACAAGACTGGGCCACAGCTAGTTTAGAATAAAAGTGATATCTCATTTCAAAGAAGCAAACAACATTTCCTCTATTTGATCGCTACAAGGAGACATGTGAGGTACTTTAAAATGAGAGATTATCCGTGGTGCAAAGTAATTTAGGAAGACTTCTGTGGTTGAATGAAGAGTTGAATGCATGTTGTTTAAGTCCTAGGCTCACATCCACATGATTAGATCATCTTGCTGATGGACTAAATTTTGATCAGCAATTTGATTGAATGCTTCTGTTTTCTACAGTCCAGAAATGTGTATTTCAGCATGTCCTGGGTATTGCAGGAAAAGAAGGGTAAACCAATTAAACCTGACTTTCTAAATGTATGGGAAACTACTAGGGAACACCAGTTCTGTACACTAAACTTGAGAAAGATTTCCATTTTATGTGTATGCTCATCTTGCATCTTATAGTTTCTGATGCCTCTCCTGCCCTCATTTAGGTGCTTTTAAAACAAAGCTTTTTTCCTTGTTTAATTCTTGGAGGTTTCTTTACCTAGTAAATGTTATCTTGTGCATACCTGGAGATCACCATAAGAAATGAAGTAATGGTATCCATGTTCTCATATAAGAAACAACCTCTTTTCCCCCCACAATTCTGTGATTGCAGGAATTTACCTTGACTTAATGAACCTAAAGAAGCCTGGAGGGTTTGATATTTCCTTATTCTACAGAGACATCATTAATACAGCAGATGATGAGGACTTAGGAATCCAGTTTGAAGAGTCTTGCAAATTGGAGGATCTTATGAAGAAAGTACGAGCAAAAGAAACAAGGAAGCGAGCTTTAAGTCGGTGAGTATCATCTTCCTCTTGCAGGGTAATCTGGGAGACTTTGGAGGAATCATAATAACAGAGTTACATTAAATAGTACATAATATTAAATTGTGGAAAGTTTCTTTATTGTGTTTTTAGATGAGAAATTGTAATGTGCTTTTCATCTCTTTAAAATAGAAATTAAAATATTGTACAAGGTTTCAAAGACTTAAATTTGTTTTTATTCATTCTTTAGGCTGAATTTATATTTGGGAAAAGATGTAATTCTTACTGTAGGCATTTTCAACTTAGTCCAGAAGGCTGTCAAGCAGCCTCCAGTGAAACTTTACAGAGAAACTAATGAGCCACTGAAAACAAAAACACGAACCTTTAATCGAGAGACAGGTAGTTTGCTTCTTCCAAGTGACACCAAGAGAGCTCAGGTAATGTTTTCAACTTTCTGTTTTCCATGTTAAAAGAATTTTGAGCGGCAGTATGGTGTAGAAGGCAATATATCCTGATTTATGTATCTGAGCTTCCTTGCTGTGATGCTTTGCAAAAGGTGATGAATTCATACCTTAGCATCTCTTGGGCCATACTGGAATTTGTATTACAGTATATATATTTTTTCTTCAAGCACAACTTTCATAAAACTGCTAGGAATCAGACACTTTCAGTCGCTAAGGCAAGTTTACATGTAGGAAGCTAAGCCTAGTATAGATCAGATCTTACTAAATATTTGGCAACCATTGATTTTAGTTTAACTGTAGTTTAAAGGGGATCGTTTTTATGCATCACTTTCATGGCAATATTTATTTTTGTTTGAGTATGTCTTAGTTGAAAATTGAGTAAATATGATTTATTGTTTATCATTTTTTCAATATTGTCCAACTTTAGATGACTCTGTGCAATTTACAAGTAAAAAAATGAAAAGAAAAAGAAGATAGCTAATGAAACCATTACCCCAAAAGCCAAAAACCAGTTAACTGTTAAAGGGGCTTGAGCCCATTTTAGTTCTATATATTTTAAATATAATCATTCTTATATGTGTGGTACTAAGGGCTGGGACAAAATAGGGATTCTTTAGTATACTTTTGTTGCAGTATCCACTAAGACTGTCCAGTGCTTCAGAAATAATTCAGAAATATGCTTTGGAGTATGCAAGAACATGAACATAGCACCTTTCTGCACTGCTTCAGAGTAGTTGCACCTCTTGTAACATTTGTTGGGCTTGTACCACTATGTGGTCTAAAAGCCTTTATTGGGGATGTAATCCCAATCATAGAAACTTTGACTGACTGAGAGTGTCCACACTCAGTCTGGTTGCTGCTTTATTTGTTTATTTTATTTATCACACATCATTTGTTCTTTCACAAATGTTGTAGATAAATTGAAAGTATTTTTAAATTGTTATGTAACTGACTATGTTCCCATGTTAGAATTTATTGAAAAAAAGATAGGATGTAAAGGAACTCAAGGAACATAGAAAAAATCTGATAACAATAAATGCATTTATTTTATTGAAAATGAGCCCCAATCCCACTCTGTCCTTAAAGCTAGGGAGAAATGGATGCTTTAGATCCGTGATGGCGAACCTATGGCATGTGTGCCACAGGTGGCACGCGGAGCCATATCAGTCAGCACGCGAGCTCAGTTCCAGTGCACATGTGTGTGCCGGTCAGCCAATTTTCGGATCTCTTGGGCCCACCAGAAGTAGGGAAACAGGCCGTTTCCGGCCTCCGGAGGGGGGTGGGGAAGGCCGTTTTCACCCTCCCCAGGCTCCTAGAAAGGCTCTGGAGCCTGGGGAGGGCGAAAAATGGGCCTACCGGACTCACTGTGCCATTGTGTGCCAAAAGTGGGGGAAGTGTAGGTGGATCACATGCACCTGCAGGGGGGGCGGGGCGCACAGAATTATGGGCGTGGGCACATGCACAAGCAACTCCCCCGCGCTCCCCCCAGTTTTGGCATGCGATGGCAAAAAGGTTAGCTATCATTGCTTTAGATGAATTTGTAACCTTCAGGAGTAGAGTATGAACTCGGGAAATATTTCCTGCTCTTCTCTTTATTTCTTACACAGTCAGTATGGAATTTGATTTTTGTGGTACTTTCTTGTTATGAGGATTCTAATGGGCTTCTTTATTTACAACTATGATAATTTTTGCTGCATTTTTTCAGCAGCTGCTTTTTCCTGATTTTCTTCCTTAGATTTATGGGAATCGTCAGATTGTGCTAGAGAAGGAAGAGACAGAAGAAATAAAAAGATTTGATTCACCAGGCTTGTATCTGATTGGGTTTAAACCCTTGGTAATGCTGAAGCCATATCACTATATCAGGCCTGCACAGTTCATCTACCCTGATGAGTTCTTAATGAATGGTAATTATAACTGAAAATTATACTCTACCATTTATCTTTAGGGTTACTCAGTTCCAGAACATATTAGCAGGAACAAAACAACAGCAGTGGAATTCTTGAATGAGATAAATTTTATTGGCATAATCAGAAAGGATTAATTTCTAGGCTTCAGAAATAAATCCAAAAAAATGTCATTAGCAAAACAAGTTTTTAATTTTATTTTTTCCATCATTATCTGTTGCTAACTTATTTAACCCAAGTCATCTTATAAAATTAACATACAATGTAATAAAAACTGAAGAAACATCCATGTTATTAACTGTAAACATAAGCACAAGCAGTCAAATAACAGTGACGATTAAGCAACATGCAACACAAACATCTGGTTTAGCAGAATAACCAATCTCAATACCATCTGAAAAATAAAATAGGACCATCTTAATGCTGGGGTGTAACTTGTTCCATAATACTGGTATTGGATTGATGCAAGGATGGAAAAATGTTACTCCTAAGGCAGTCCAACCCTCTCCTCCCTATCTTCCAGTTGTGGACCTTCTCCTTTGGAGTGGGTGCTATCCGGTCCCAGCCAGCAAGAAGGCACCAACCATCATGCAATTGCTGAACAAATAGCCACTTAGTTTTGCTAGATTCATACTGAACTGTGTTGTCAGGATCTTATAGCCTTTTGATATTGGGTAAGGTCCTCTAGGACATTTCATCTTAGGCCCTGAATACAGAGGTATAACTCTGTATCATCACCTTATTGATCATAAATTACTCAGAATCCATGTATGAGTTCCCCCACTAGATTCATGTAAATATTGAATAGAATGGGGGAGAGTGTTGAGTGCTGTGGGACTTCATATAAAAAGCATTTGACCTTTTATCTCTACAACTGTTGACTGATTCTGCCTATAGCAGATATGGTACTACTTCAGTGCAGTGTCCCACCTAGACCAGAAGGATAACATGATTGATAGTATTAAATGCAGCTGAGAGATCTAACAGAATGAAAAGAACTGTACTCCCACCATCCAGATTCTGATATAATTCATCAGAAGTCTGGTTTAATATTGGTGATGAAATTCTATATGATGGAGATTTGTAAAAGGAAATGTGGGAAAAGACTATTGACATCTTCATTTTAAAAAGGTCCCAGGTCAAATAAAAAACAAAAATAACCTTCACATGTACTGTATTTTGGGAAAATGTGCTATAACTTCTTGATTATTTTGAAGAGTTCCAAAGCATTAGAATAATTTAACCAAATATCGGGGAGCCTATTGGCAAATTGATGTTCTTCTAAAAGAGAGGAACATGTTGTGGCTGAAAAAACACCCAATTGCAAAAATTAGGCGGCATATCTCTTGGGAGTTAAAGAAAGATTATAAGATTACCCACACGTGCTCCATAAAACTGCTTTTTTTGGGGGGGGAGAACAGACAGTAGGAACTGTTTTTGTGGTCAGTTTTCAATCAGTTGGGAGTCATGAGATTCCATCCTGCTCATAGCTGCTAATCTCACCTATATGGATTCTAAATTTGACTAGGTCATCTCTTGATCAGTTTGGATTTTATGCATTTATTTATTTGGTTTACTTTAAAAATTAAGAACCTTCAGACTAGCAAGTTTTATTGAAATCAGTGGACGTCCTTTGATCCTTTTTTAAAACAAAAAAATTTAATTATAAGATTAAGTATTTGTATTATTTGGAATATATAGCAAGAGGATGATTATTTTTTGGTTTTGGAAAGTTTCACATGGATCAGTTTAAATAGGGAGGGGTGAGGTTTTAGAGATGGGTTTCTAGAAAGTGAGGGAAGATGTGGAATGAAGATACGTTTTATTTTAAGTGACACATTCTTGATATTGGTTATACTTGCTTGGGATAAAGGGGGAAGTTTCTTTTGTCATTTTTTTGACATTTCTATTTTTATCTTTTTCTTCTCTACATCTTTCATTTGTTATTTTCTTTAATGTATTACTTTCTTTTGTAGTTTTGTATGCTTTATTTGTATTATATAACCCCTAATAAAATTATAGGGGAAAATAATAATTCAACAAAAAATGGCCATTTGTTTACAGGAAGTACTACTTTGTTCAATGCCTTGTTAACAAAGTGTTTGGAGAAAGGAGTGATGGCCATATGTAGATACATACCACGTCAAAACAATCCTCCCAGGTTTATAGCTCTGGTCCCACAAGAAGAACGACTAGATGAGCAGAATGTACAGATAGTCCCTGCAGGTAATTTAAATGTCATATTTTAGTTTTGTGGTTGGCTTAAAGGTGTTGCTCTATTTGCTATTTTTTTTCAAAACAGTATCAAAATAAGATAGTTTGCTTATGCCATTATAAGCAGCATGGAACAAGTATAACTTGAAAGAAACTTATTCTTTAATAATACTAGAAAAAAGATATCTGATATATCCAACAATAATAAGACAGTGTGGTAAAATAATTTATGTGCAGGTATTTCTCCTCCTGAATTTTATTCCTTTCCTGTTTTTGTATTAACTGATAAAAACATTTGTAAAACTTCCAGAACAATTAGGATCTTCAAATTCCATATTTGGCATTATTTCTAATCATAACCAATGAATGTGGCTTATAAATAATTTAATAAAAATATTATGTAATAAAGTGTATCTGTATGTGTGTATAGGCATCTGTATACAAATGCATGTGTGTGTGTAATATCAAATTAAAATTGTTTAAATGCTGCCTCCAACTAAATGTTTTTTTATTTCTTAAAAATAAAACCTAGTATTTTATGTACATTAATTGAATGTGGACATACTTAGGCCATTTCTGATTATAATAAATTGCATATTTCATTAACAAGAAAATTGTTCCTTGATTGCCTGTGAGATTATTTTTTCTGTCAATCCTTCACTACCTATTTCTGAGCTTATTGCTCCAACTATAGAGGGTGTTTACATATATGTCCCCTTCTGAATTATATATAATAAAATTAATGTAAACATGAATAAATTATTTCTACTCTGCCTTTTTAATGACTTTTCTACATTGATTATCTCTTTAAAAGTGATCACTCTTATTGGCACTTAAACAATTTCAATGAATCAATATTTTAATAATCAATTTAATATTTGAAGGAGTTTAAAATAATTGAAGCATTCAGGCAAAGTTTGTGATAATGCCAACTTAGTTTAGTAGATTATTTATCAAAATACTGCATATGTTGACGGAATAAATGTCAAATTGTGCTTTCAAATCACTTGGCTTTCTATTGTCTGTTCTTCCTTTCCTTCTGCTTAGGTTTTCATCTCATTTTTCTACCTTATGCTGATGACAAACGAAATATTGACTTTACTGAGAAGGTACCAGCTAATCAACAACAAGTGAACAAAATGAAGGAAATAATACAGAAGCTTCGATTCAAGTACAGGTGAATATAGAGATAAAAATTAAGATACCGTATTTTCCGGTGTATAAGACGACTTTTTAACACATGAAAATCTTCTCAAAAGTCGGGGGTCGTCTTATACGCCGGGTGTCATTCTCCTGTAACCAGGCAGACCAGCCCGAAAGGCTCTGACAAGCCTTAAATGGCTCTGGCGATCCAAGCTCTGATGATCCCAGCTTTGCCTGCTAATCAGGAAACGCAGCTGGGATCGCCAGAGCCACGATCCCAGCTTTGCCTGCTAAGCAGGAAACGCAGCTGAGATCGCCAGAGCCAGAACCACGATCCCAACTTTGCCTGCTAATCAGGAAACGCAGCTGGGATCGCCAGAGCCATGTAAAAGTTTTGTAAAAAAAGTTTTCCCCCTCCAGCTTGCTTACCTTAGCTGCTAGTTGCAACGCCTGCCTTGCTTCGCTTGCCTGAATCCATTCCATCAGCAAGCCTCTCCCTGCCTGCAATCAAGCAGGCAGGGAGTTGTGGACTTCAACTCCCAGAATTCCTCAGCCAGCAAAACAAAGCTGGCTGAGGAATTCTGGGAGTTGAAGTCTACAAGTCTTAAAGTTGCCAAGGTTGGAGACCCCTGTTCTATTGGGTAAGTTTTTTCCCCCTTTGGGAGCTTTAAAAAAAATAGTTAATTGGGGTTTTTTTTAAGTTGCTCTTTTTTAGACCTAGCCATTTAAAGTTTAGGAAGTTTTAAACTTAGTTTTCATATAAAAATTAAAATAAAATAAAATAAAATAATATTTGTGCAGCTTTCTGAGGTTTAGTGTGTTTCTGTAGTGTTTCACTCTAACTACACAAACACAAAAAATCTCACAAAGCTGTATGTGGAATTTTGTGTGTGTAAAGTGTGAAAGTTGGGGGGTTTTTTTGGCTTTTTGTGGCTGTGTGAGGTTCCTGCTTGTTGCAGGGGCCATTTTGGGTCTAGCACAGCTGCTTTTACATTGTGGGTGAGCCAGTTGTGTTGTGTTGTGTGTGTGTAAAGTGTGAAAGTTGTTTTTTTGGGCTTTTTGTGGCTGTGTGAGGTTCCTACTTGTTGCAGGGGCCATTTTGGGTCTAGCACAGCTGCTTTTACATTGTGGGTGAGCCAGTTGTGTTGTATGTGTGTAAAGTGTGAAAGTTGTTTTTTTGGGCTTTTTGTGGCTCTGTGAGGTTCCTGCTTGTTGCAGGGGCCATTTTGGGTCTAGCACAGCTGCTTTTACATTGTGGGTAAGCCAGTTGATGTTTATTAATTTTTATTTGGTGTGCGTTGGAAGAGGGGTAGTCTTATACAGCGAGTATAGCCCAAACCCTATATTTTAACAGGAAAATTCGGGGGTCGTCTTATACGCCCAGTCGTCTTATACGCCGGAAAATACGGTATATACATAGCAAATAGTAACTAGACAAACCTTCAAACTTCAATATCTTTTGCAATTCTCTATTTTGCCTGTGTATTGTGGTAGAAGTTAACTGTACTGTTCATGGGGTGACTTTGAACCAGTCAGTCTCCCTTATCTCATCCTATCTGCATCTGTCATTGCTTGCTCAATGCAGGATGCAGAATGCAGAAATTAATTTGCACTGAGACTAGCTTCCCAAACAAGGCAACTTTTTAATGAATTAAATTTTAATTTGGTATCCAATATATCTAAGATGTATATGTGCAACAAATAGTTTCTGCTATTACAACGACCTACTTTTGAATAGAAAACCAAATTGCTTCTGTAGAGAAGGGACAAATTTAAGCTTACAGTATAATACTTAAGCATTCATCCTAGAGAGGGAAAATATGAATTCAAAATATCTATAAATAGGAACTGCATCAATTTTGACAACATTATAACCTAGAAAGCAGTTTGTTAACTTCATTAGAGATATGTCTTGCTATAGATTTCAAATGCATATACTATAGGTAATTGTACATTTTTTTATATTTAAAGTAACCTTCGGGTTTTCATTAAACAACATCTCTTTTGGCAATGTTAACTGATATGTGCTGCTTCATAATGCAAGGAAAAACCAAAGATTTCTCTTAAAGAGCACCAAAGTGATAATAGGAAAACATTCTGCCATTTCTCTTTTTTGAGATCTATATAGCAAAGTTACTCCATTTTATGACAGACACACTTGCATTCAAAACTGGATAATCTCCCACAGAAAGATACTATTATTTTTTAGTATAATAAGTCTGCCAATGTGTGTTTGAATTTTCATTTCTATATCATGATGACATTATTTGCACTTTTTGCTGGATTTTGTCAGAAGTGAGAGCTTTGAAAATCCAGTACTACAACAACATTATATGAATTTGGAAGCACTGGCACTGGATTTGATGGAGCCTGAAAAAGCTGAAGATCTGACAGGCAAGAATAATTTAGTATAATATAATTTTCCTTTAATATGGTCTTTGGTATGTCATAAACATTTAAGAATGCAGCAACCAATTGTTATAGAACTGTATATTTTTACAGAAGTAGTAAAAATATTTGATAGAGTTGTACATTATTTGTAATGCTTAAATGTTTACCAGGCACTTGAAAGTCAACCCTGAATGTAGGGATTGTTTTTAAAATGAATAAAGTATAAAATATAAAAGTAGAATTCATTTTTCAGTGAGTTTAAAAAAGAGCCTAGATTACAATTTCCAATCTGTACTACGGGTTTTGAGACATAGTGGGAGCTTTATAGCAGTTTTCCTTCATCAGTTGATGTATTTAAGTTAGCTAAATATTCTTACCTTCTGTTTTCTGCCTAGTATCTATATTATCTTGTCATTTCTGTTAGTTAATGAAGGCTGAGGAAAAAAAATAACCCTGTTGAGTTATAGTGTATTAGTTACTTTCTAATTCTTTAAAGCAGTTATTTACTTTGTTTTTGATATGTTATTTTACAAAGCAAAATATTTCAGTAATTAACATTAATACTGTATTTTTCGGACTATAAGATGCATCGGACTATAAGACACACCTTAATTTTTGGGGAGGAAAACAAGAAAAAAAGAATTCTGCCTCTGCCTACCAGCATCAGGATCAGCGGTGTCCTCACTTCCATTCAGATTTTGATAACAAGCAGCACAGATCTTTTTATCCATTTAAAACAAACCCTATCACCCTACGCGCATTTAATTGGAGGGGGTGGGGTGGGGTATGATTTTCATGGGGGCAGAAGAGGGACTTGGCACCAAAGACTCCACTCTCGAGATGCCCCTGTCTTCCTACCTATAGCTGTAGGTGTTGAAAGCCTGGCTTTCTCGCAGCAAGGCCCAATAGACACGCAGCACTTCAGTCCTCCTGGACGTCGCCATCTCATAAACATGGTGCCGGGCTTCCTGGCAAGCCCCCTGCACCTTTGCTGCCTCAGTCGGAGCCTGATTCTGGAAGCAGCCCGGGGAAGCACGGAGGTCGGGGCTCGGTTGGCAAAGCGGGCGCTGCGCAGGGGGCATAAGGCAAGGTGCTGCCACCCGAAAACACTGTTGTTGGCGATCTCCGCCGCCTGGAATTGCCTGAAAACGTGATGATTCTTTTTTGCCTCCACACGCCCCGTTTTTGGAATCGGGGAGCAAAAGAGCATTGTGCTTTCGGGCGCTTCGCAGGCAATGTAAGGCAAGGTGCTGCCACCCGAAAACACTGTTGCCACAATCTCCACTGCCTGGAACTGCCCAAAAATGTGATGCTCTTTTTTTGCTTCTTCATGCCCTGTTTTTGCAATCGGGGAGGAAAGTGTTTTCAGGCAGCAGCGCCTTGACTTACGCTCCCTGCACTGTTGCCCAAAAACACTTTCCTCCCCAATTCCAAAAACGGGGCATGTGGCAGACCTTCCTGCCTGAAAACACTTATGAAGTGTGTCTTAAACTCTGAAAAATACGGTAATTGGTACTTGTTCCTATTCAGTCAGATTTTATTGGTCTGTTCATGGTCCCTGTTGCTTTAAAGTTCAAAAATATATTGTGCATATTAAATATCCATTATTTCTGTATTTTTAAGTACCAGTTCTAAGGTCGTCTTCCTTCTTTTTCAGTGCCCAAGGTTGAGATAATGGATGGCCGACTGGGTAGTCTTGCAGAAGAGTTTAAACAACTTGTTTATCCACCAGGCTATGATCCTGATGGGAAAACTGTAAAACGAAAACAAGGTGGGATGAAAGAATACAGAGAGAAGACAATTGTGTCCTTCAATGCATATGCCCTTTTTAAGTTTGCCAACATTGTAATATAGGATCTAAGTATACCTTTTTCTCAGAATATAAGTAGGATCTTGACCCAAGGTTCTTGATTTTCTGAGGACATTTGCAGATGGCAATGACATATTAATGCAGTCTTGGCAACTAGTCATATTAATGCAGTCTTGGCAACTAGTCGTAAGTGCAAATGGGTTGTCAAATGCCTAGATTGTGATCCTGTGGGGATGCTAAATGACTACAACTTTGGGGATCGGGGTCGTATGTCCCTTTGTTCAATACATAGTAACTTCAAAATGCTGCTGAACAATTGTCATAAATCGATACCATCTGTATCCTGGAGTGAGGTAATGGCAAACCATCTTAATATTGCTAAGAAAGCTACCTGGACATCTCTATGAAATCACTAACAGTTGAGCTTGATCTGAAGGAGACTCAAAATCTTTTAAAGAGATCAGAATGTGAAGCTTTGTAGGATTTTCTACCATGATGGATATATACATGAAACATTTCAATTATTTCAAATGAGTGACAAATAACTACACCCAATTTTTTCTCCAGCAGGTAGTGGTACTGAACAATCAGAAAAGAAAGCAAGAATGGAACTCTCTGAAAAGGAAGTGAGGAATCATGTTGATAAAGGCACTTTGGGTAAACTTACTGTGCCAATTCTAAAGGATATATGCAGGATTTATAAGCTAACAGGTGGTGGAAAGAAGCAAGAACTTTTAGATTTGATAACTGCGCATTTCAATAAGCACTGAGTTTACACCCCCACTGCTTCAAACATTTTAATGTTGAAAATTTCCTAAATGTTGAGATTTTGACAAGACATCTTAGATATTTGATAAAAGGGAGTGGGAATCAGGGTTTTATTTTTGTGAAATTAATAGAAAAATCCCCACCTCCTTTCCACTTCTGGTTCTAGATTTGATTGTACAGTTTTCATCTGTCCTTAATAAATGAGCTTGGTTTGGCGGTGTCAGCTTTTTCATTTCACATATAACATAATGCACAAAGTACCATAGTATTATTTAGGAAAATAGCTTATTATTGAAAGAATAGTACTGTACAAATTTGGTTTGTATGCATGCCTCAAGCATATAGCAAACGTGCCCTAGCAATCTTTTTTTTCCCAACCATGTTTCTTCTTTCCAGTCCATGATAGAAACAAGTTAGCTATTCAGATTTTACAGAGGTTTTTTCTCTTCAGGAGGCACCCTGTACTTTAACAAAAATATTTAAAGCTGAATGCAATTTGCCTATTTTGTGATAGACAGTGATCCAAAGGGGGTCCACAATGACCCACAGGCCAGCATTCATTACTAGGCTGGAGTTCTCTCTTGTGAATTAGAACATTCTTAGCTGCCATTTTCTTTCCATTTGATGGAACAGCTAATTGGCAGCTGGATGAGTTGCAGTGTAAAGTGGGAAAGTAGGTTTTTTGGGTAAGAGAGAAACCTTACTGTACTTTAGGACACAGCTCATCCAGTTGACAGTTATTCACTGAACTGGTTGAAAAAGTGCTATCCATGTGCAGAAAAGTTGGAATCCTGCAGAAAAGTATGGTTTTAAAGGGGCTTTTTTTTTTTTTTTTTTTTTACTAAACCATGTTCTTCTATGGTTATTCTATTTCAAGTGGCTGAAGTTTTACTAAGTTTACTTCCAATGTAGCTGGGGCAATCTGATCTAAATTGTGAAGAAAAAGGTTTTCTACATCTGTTAACATTTAGTGTCACTAGGATTTTTGCAGCCCAAGCCTGATAGCCTAAGTATGGTGGCACGGGCTGGGATTCGATAATCTCTGGTAGTCAGCTGAGTTTGCTTTACTGTGATTTAGTAGCAATACTGAACATATGGCTGAATCTAGCTAGAGATTAAAATATTGGAAAGCTCTGACTCAAATCTTATCTTCAATAATGAAAACTCACTACTTTTGACTTTGGATCAGTCATACTTTTCCAGTTTATTACCTCAATTATTACTATGGGGTAATTATGGGAAAAGGATTCCTATACATGCCATTGTTAGCTCCTGGAACAAATTTGAGAGACACACAAATTAATTATAAAAATAAAATGCAGAAAATAGACATCATTTTATTAACAACACCCAGTCAACCTATTGAGTATGACAGACATTCTTGCATAGTTGAGCACATTTAATATGCGCAACCTACATACAACTAAAACTTCTATGTATGTTTGTAATCTTCGTTTGGGCAAAATGCTGCATCAGACAGCAACAACTTTGGAATCTGCATACCTCAAATGGGTTACTTACAGAATACACCCAAATCTGGCATCTATGATTCCTATAAGAATGAAATTTGGTAAAGTTAGATTCTTCAATGCTGCTGCACTGCTGCAGAAAGGTTATAGTTTTCAAAAGGTAATTAAGAAAACTGGCAGGCAAGCTTACAAGTTTGGGGAGGGAAAGGGTTTTTCCCCCAATGCGCTCTGTCAGCTTCCCAGAAGGAAACTCATTAGTGAAGCTGTCACTCTGGTCTCACTCATTTTTTGCTGCCCAAGGTTATTCTGTTTGTTTACATAGGGAATTATCTCTGAAATGATGACTCATCTGGTCATGAGTTGTATTGTTCCTTTGTATAATCCCATTTATGTATCTTCAAACTTTATATCATGCAAAATATATTTGTTGTGTTCTTTTTCATCCAGAAAAGACAAATGTTTAAAGGTTTTGCTAATAAAATAGTGCCAACAGTTTGCTGTTATCTCATTCTTGTGCAGTTGCAGTGGTAGGCTAGAGGCCAGCATCCTGACACATCTAACTTTCTAGAAAGCAGCATTGACTAGGTAAAATTTGGAAGATTATGCCTATCAGAATCAGTGCTGCACCTCAGTTTCAGAGAAGACACTGGGCATGGTACTTATTTATTGTAATTTATTTCTCAAAAAAAAAAAAAATGGCTACAGCAACAAAAATCAAATGAGAAAAAAAATCTTACATTTCTGTCCTATCAAACTGCATCAGATTGGGGAGGAAACTTTGATTTCTTTTTAGAGTAGTTCCATAAGCCAAATAATCTTCAACAGGTCATTGGTTATTATATGTTTTGTATTATTGTATTAAACATTAACTTATATACAAACTCATCTTCAAATGAAGCTAGTTATTATCAAATAATTCGCTTAAATCTCATTGAAGAATTTTTGCATCAGAGATTTAAAGCAGGGATACACAATCTAAATACACTGTCAAGTAGAGGTGAACAATGTGCAGTCCCTATTTGGTCCCCAAATATCCTGAGCTCATGCCACTGAAATACACTGGTAAACTTGCTGAATTCTAACAGCAAGCTGCCCATTTTCTGAACATTAGGATGCTTTTAGGATACAATTTCAGACAGGTTCTCTAGAAAGCCTCCAATTCCCACCCTCAAAATCCATAAAAAAGCAAGTTGAAAACATTTGAGCATGCAGCAGTATTTCCACTCCTTAAAATCAGAAAGCTGCTCACCAACTTCAGCAATTTGGGTTAGGGTTATGGTTAGCATCATTACTGCAAATTATTGTCCTAAATATGAGAGTATGAATTTATCTCTACTTAAAAGAACAAGCAATCTCTATAGGCCTAAACAACCCATGACTGAAGAAAGTAATTACTAGATTCAAAAACCTAATAAACATTTATTAATCAATCATTTATATGGCCATCCACCTTATAAGAGCATGACTTACATTGTAAAACAATAGCTGTTAAACAAAATATTCATATAAAGTCTTGGTTTTTGGGAGTTACTTCTGTCAGAATTAGACCAACAGTCTTTCAATAGATAGTTGGACAGAATTAATTTGAGGCTTGAGTTGTGAGCCTTCTTTGATAGTAATGGAACAGGCAATAACAGGCCGAGAAACACCACATGCCCGTCCTAAGGCTTGCTTGGAACGCACAAACACATAGGGCACATTCTTGTCTTCACAAAGTAGTGGGAGATGAAGGATAATTTCAAGAGGTTCAGCATCTGCAGCCATCACAATGAATTCCGCAATTCCTCTATTCAAAGTTTTAGTGGCTGTGGAAAAGGAAATCATTATTATTACAACCAGGCACTCATTAAATTCAAGAGCTAGCTTCTTTTGCTGGAGCTGCAAGATGATAAAGAGAACCTTGCCATGTGCAATAGTATTCTATGTCCTTCATCAAATTCTTGCTTCAAGATTTGTGTTCATCTTAATCAAATATACTTTCAACTATCTTTTCACATTGGTGGGATTTGTCTGGTGGACACTAAAGTTATAACACTGAAGAAATAAGCTTACCACTTGCAAATCAATGAATTGGATATCTGACTGCATCTCTTTCTGAAGGCTTCAATGTATGAGTACACATGCTCACCCAGATACATGGCAAGTTAAATGCCTTTTGGGAATTAACTTACCTTAGAAATAAAAATCAGTATATTATGCAGCATTCCAAATATTTCCCATCTGGGAAATATTCTTTAACAAAGCAAACACGGATATTATTGTAAAAGCTCTTTGTCTTCAAATTTGATTTATTCATTTTATTTTTACTTATTTTCAGTGTGTCTGTCTGATGCCAATTATTTCTGTTCAGCACATTTGAGGAAATACCAGTAATAGGCTACCACTAAGAAGGAGAATCAATATGTTTAAGAATATATTTAGCTAAAGGTCAGACTGACTTCCTGTAACCATCTTCTCAACCTGCCTCTGGTAATATCTGGTAGAGATGTCCCTCTTCTATTTTCCTTCCGCTTATTAAGTGCAATATATCATCTAATCCATGCGTTGCAAATTTGATCATATCACGTGACGTATGACAGTTTTTACCCTTGCGAAGCTGGGGTGGGTGTGGCCTGCGTATGACACATCTGGCCTACAGGCCGCCAGTTTGACAGGCCTGATCTAATCCATTATCAACTTTTATTTGGTTTAGCTGTTAAATTCTTGAAGCTTGTTGAATTCTTATGACTATCTTCAAACATACTGAACCCTTAATTAAGTTTCCTTTGCCCTTGGGCAAATTATTTTAAAAGTTTCTATTACTTTGGGCAAAGTATTTGAAAGGAGATAACACTCCCCCCCCCAACATCCATATAATAAGAACATTTTGATAAAAAAGTTCAATCAGATTTCACCTTCATTGGCTCCTTTGCGTAACTGTTTGTAGTTACAAGACTGCTGTACAAGATCCAGTAGTGTCTTGGTGAGCTGAGCATCAGCAAGAGGGTAAGCTTTTGGATTTACTTCTGCCTCAGCCTGTAGAAAAATATCAGAAATTGAGTTTCAGAAAACAGTATTTCTTCCTCAACGGCCTGTTATCTGTTTTAAGGAATATAACTGTATTGGTGCCAGGTGAAGTAATTATCTTTCCGTTACCAGAACTGTTGTATTTGCTAATTCCCTTTCATTAGCAATCCAAGTCATTTTGAAAAACTCTTTCCATTTTTTTCACTATAACATATTCAAGGTGTAGGTAGAGACAATGGTAAGATATTCTGAAAACAGTCACTCATGCTTGTCATCTCTAGATTTAGAATACTACCATTCACTGAACATAGGATACCCTTGAAGATCTCCCCAAGCTTCAGCTTGTCAGAATGATATTGGTCAGTGATCAGTCATGAGTGTCATGTTATACTTTATTACGGAACCTGCACTTATTAAATGTTTCCGAATGCAATACAAGTGGCAGTTATGACAGCTTTGGGCCTTAGGAATCGCCGCTCAGCAGTTTCTTCTGATTCTATCAGAATCAGTAGGGAGGATCTGCTAAGAATCTCTACCCCCCCCCTCCAAGAGAGGGCCAAGCAGCAGACATTTTCCATTACAGTTCCTCACCTCTTGAGAAAAGGAAGAAACCCCCCTCATCATGGTTTTCCAAAAGCAGGTGAAAACACAGCTGTTTCAGATCTTCAAGGATTAATTGTACCAAAGGCATCTTATTTAATAAGTTTATTATATTACTTTCAACAAAATTTAAATCAAACCTTAATTGGATTGCCATTTTAATATACTGACTTGCATTTATATTTAAATTCTGCAAGTTCCCTAAAGTCCTTTTTATTTCAAGCAGTAGACAAATCTCATAAACATGAATACATACTACCAAAATGTACTACCGACAGCTCCCAGTCTTGAGTTTGATCTAGTATTTAGAGATAGACAAAACGGCTGTTTTGGAGTGAAAAGGGCTGAATTTAAATATTTACATAACCATGAAGGAAACCGATTTCTCGGAGTCCCGCTACAAATACTTGGCTATTTCCAGAGAAAGCTGTTAGGAGAACAAGGTAGGCCAACCTATTAAACCATTTCATATTCAATAGCACAAGGACCGGATAAAAATAAAAGAAATCCATCGCAAAAGCACTGATACTCGTGGCACGACGTTTAATATTGCAACCTCAGCATGATAGCAAAAATAGACCGATTATGGCAACGAGCACAGCAATTATAAAAGCAACAGAGGAAGGCGCCGGGTGCTGCACGCAAGGCGTCTTGCTCAGCACGTGACTTCATCGGTGCCTGTATGGAAACTGAGGCTGAGCGTGGCCGGATAAGCGTCCTCCGCGTGGTCTCTTGGGCTCGCGCTCTCCACCACGCTGCCGAAGCGCTATTCCTTTCGGCATTTTCACCGACAACTAGCGCCTTCGCTTTCCGCAACGTCTGGATCTGGCCCACTCACCATTTCTGCTAAGGACAAACTTCAGCCGGAGATTCTGCTCTGGATCCCCTCGGCCCGAAAGCTTCACGGAGGAAAAAAGTGAAATGCGCCAATACGCAAGATAGAGGCGCTCCCGGAAGTGACGTTGGAAAGGAGCGGCCCTCCTGCAGGAAATATGAGGCAGACCTCGAAGATTTCTCAGCTCCCGCAAGTGCGACCTCTACCTTTGGCTGGTTATTGCAGAAAACTTGTGTAGAGAAGGAGCTTCGACCTAAAATAGTGATCGTGTTGAGATTTCCTCACGGTGGCGTTTACTGAACTTAATGGGCCATGTTTCCATGTTCACTCATTAACAATTGTCATTTATACACAATTATTATTTACATTTACAGGTGCATGATTTGATTAATGTAGCATCTAGTTTCAGCAGCAATAAAAATATTATGCCGTGGGTTTTTTTTTTAATAGGTGAATAGGCAGGGGTGAAATCCAGCAGGTTCAGACAATTCTGGAGAACCGGTAGTGGAAATTTTGAGAGTTTGGAGAACCAGCAAATACCACCTCTGGCTAGCCCCAGAGGAATGGAGATTTTGCAGTATCCTTCCCCTGCCACGCCCACCAAGCCACACCACACCCATCAAGCCATGCCCACAGAACCTTGTAATAAAAAAATTTGGATTTCACCACTGTTAAAGGTGACACGCTTAGCAGTTCTTCCATGCTGCGGGAGGTTGGACTTAAAAAGAAAATTCTAAATCCATTCATCAAAATTTTCTGTATGTGACAAACTGAGAAATTATCCATGACATATTCTGATAGCAATTATAGTTTTTTTTAGCCTCTCAGTTCTTCGAAACTGGCAAAAATTAAACAGGTACAGTGTACTGAGGGTAACTCATTAAATACTTGTGCCAAAGGTGCTTTTTCAGGAGGCAACTGGACTGTCTTGTTTTTTCTTTTGAAGACGTTTCGCTTCTCATCCAAGAAGCTTCTTCAGCTCTGACAGGATAGTGGAGAAGTCAGCTGAAGAAGCTTCTTGGATGAGAAGCAAAATGTCTTCAAAAGAAAAAACAAGAAAATCCAGTTGCCTCCTGAAAAAGCACCTTTGGGACAACCATGAGCTGTATGATTGAGAAAATCTACAGTCATTAAATACTTGAAGCAATTAAAAAGCATATGTCCCATAATGTGATATTTCTACCATCTGATTATACAAGTAGCATAATCTTTAGTTCTTTGACAAAATAGTTTTGTGCATGGATTATACAGTGAATGAGTCCTGGATAATGTATTATTGCCTAAGTGTATATTGGGCCACCTGGAAATTGAAGTTCCACATACCTGAAATTACCAAAGTTACGAAACCTGGCATGAGATTTTAATTTATAGCACACTTTTCTTACCTCTACAAACAGTGCTCATTGGCTGAAACAAAAAAGAATATTTGATAAAACTAATAGTCAACTGTATACAACTATATCTGTTATTAGAATTGCAGCACAAGGCATTTAGAGATGCTTGTGGAACAAGGGAAGCACCATGGATTTCTGAGTAAATATGCTTTAAAATATTGTATATTATGTAACCCTTTGGTATTTAATTAATGCATATATTGAAAAATAAAAACATTAAAAATGTACCTCTTAAATTAAATCCTATATATTGGGTTAAAATGAAGCTTTTAGTTATAATCCTGTTGTGTCTTTGTACCCAAAGTACAAATATGCTCTGATACCATTTTTTTTTCCTGCTATGGTCCTTATGATTCTCTGAAGTTTGTGTCTGTCTTGTTGGGTTTGGTTCTGCAACCCAACAAGACAGACACAGACTTCAGAGAATAATTAGAACTGCAGAATAAACAATTGCTACCAACCTGCCTTCCATTGAGGACCGGTATACTGCATGAGTCAAAAAGAAAGCTGTGAAAATATTTACAGACCCCTTGCATCCTGGACATAAACTGTTTCAACTCCTACCCTCAAAACAACGCTATAGAGCACTGCACACCAGAACAACTAGACACAAGAACAGTTTTTCCCCAATGTTATCACTTTGCTAAACAAATAATTCCCTCAACACTGTCAAACTAGTTATTAAGTCTGCATTACTATTAATCTTCTCATCATGCCTATCACCCATCTCCTCCCACTTATGACTGTATGACTGTAACCTTGTTGCTGGTATCCTTAAGATTTATATTGACTATTTCCCTATGACTATCATTAAGTGTTGTACCTTATGATTCTTGACAAATGTATCTTCTTTTATGTACACTGAGAGCGTATGCACCAAGACAAATTCCTTGTGTGTCCAATCACACTTGGCCAATAAATTATTCTATTCTATTCTATTCTATTCTATTCTATTCTATTCTATTCTATTCTATTCTATTCTTTCTATTCTATTCTATTCTATTCTATTCTATTCTAAACCCAGGTCAAAAGCATCCTCAATCTGTATTTAGGCTTTATTATATCTCATCTTGGAAACCAGGTATGACTGTTTTGACTTGAAACAGAAGCAGTAAGAAGGATTTGCAATGTGACAGCAAATTTCACTATGCATGCTGCATTTTTTTTAACGGATTCAAGGATTGGTGGATAATAGTATCACTTCGTACAGGGGGAGGACCCTTAACATCAAAGAAATCAACACAAACCCAATCAAACATCAGGCTGAAGTACTGATGGAGAAACAGCCACCGCAATAAAAAGCTAGTGTGGAAAGCAAGATTCCCCTGGCCGCGAGCCCTTCGTCGTGATCGCCATAGCAACAGACGGTGGTTTTGCAACGCGCTTGCGTTAAACTATCCCGCCAAATTTGTCGCATCTTCTTTGCAGTTGCCACTGCGTATGGAAGAGCGTGTGAGGCGGCGAGATGGCAGGCTTCGCCTCAGAGCCCTTAGTGTGCGAGCGGTTTCACTCGCGGCACGACCCTCACTGGCTGCTGGAGTTTTTGCCTTCGCCGCTCTGCTTGGCTTGCGCCATTGAGACGCTGAAGGAGGACGGGGTCTCGGTATGTGCGCCAGCGCGCTTGCTTTGAGATGCGGCTCTCTTTGGGAGGCTGAATAACGTTCCCCATTTTCCTCTTCGTGCCTTCACTCGTCATTGCCCCGCGTTAGTTCACAATTCCTCTTTCCTGTTCTAAGCTCAAAGAACAGCTTCACACGCAAGCAGTGGGCTGGTTTAGATATGTGTGTGTGTGTGTTTGTGTTTGAATAGTCATTTTTTTTTAGTTAAATCCATAAATTCGGAAACAAATATATTCTCTTTGGAATAGCAACATTACATAAAACCAGCATTTGTAACTATTTACTTGCTCACTACTAACTCTGGGCTATAAAATGATCCTTTTTAAATGGGATGAGTGAGAAGACATTGTATGGTATGGTAATGGTAGTAACATAACCCTGGCAGTTTTGGAGTATGGAAATTATTTGGCCGCCATGGATTGTGTATTTCTGAGTTCTAGCCCATTTCTGAGTTCTAATTCCAGCTCGAAATGGCAGGTGGTAATTTTATTTATTTATTTATTTATTATTTATTTATTAGTCACATTTTTATGCTGTCCAACTCCCGAGGGACTCTGGGCAGCTAACAACAAAGAATAAAACAATGCGATCAATATCGGTTATGTTAATATAGTTTTCATACTATGAGAAATTAAAAAGCCCAAACTATTCTCAAATATACCCAGATACTTTTTACAGCACAGTCCTAATCATGTTTACCGGTACTTCTTAAGTACTACTATTTTCCTTAGGATTCACTTGCACTAAATATGAGAGTATGTTATATTTTGCATTATGTGTGATCCAGCTTTTAAGTTTGTATGCTCTCTGTTCCTTAAACTTGCCTGAATCTGCTACTGTGTTTAATACAAATACTACACAACGGTTTAATAAATAGTTAATAATAATTAACAGTTTATAAATAAACAGTAGTTAGAGCAATTAATACAGCTACAGTTGATCTTTTGTACAATTGATGGACTTTTGCTCTTAGTTGTTTTCCTCAATTGGATTAAAAAAGGGGAGTTTAGAATACAGTCATTTTAGAAATTAAAATGAACACAGGTAGTCCTCAACTTACACCTACAATTGAGCCCAAAATTTCTGTTGCTAAGCAAGACAGTTGTTAAGTGAGGTTTATCTCATTTTATGACTTTTCTTGTCACTGCAGTTGTTAAGTTAGTAACACAGTTGTTAAGTGAATCTGGCAAAATGTGATTACATGACCTCAGGACACTGCAATCGTCATAAATATGAGTCTGCTGCCAAGTGTCTGAATTTTGATCACGTGATTATGGGAATGCTGCTATGGTCGTTAAGATTATTTGTTTTCAAATGTAGCTTTCTTTTTGCTTTTTATGACATTCATTGAGAGTTTCCCCATTTAAAACTATCATGGTACAAATTTGACTTGAAAATATCTTTTTTCTGCCATGTCTCCATGACTTTGCCTTCATTTCAGCCCTAGGCCTTGTGAGAGAAGTTAGGACATTCTTTATCAAACAGCCATCTAAAGTATATAAAATCTTTTCAATTGAGATTACTAGATTATACGATTGATTGTTATGTGCAAGGATGCGTTGGATATAAAATAGGTAAGTAAGGCAGAAGATAGGAGAAAAATTCTGAAGTTTTCACTACTTCTATCCTTTCAAAGGAAATCAACAGTTTTGGGCTCAAAAAGCAAGAATATAGGCTTACAGGAGAATTAAATTTCTTATATTTCTTCTTAACCATTTTTGTAATTTTCTCTTGCTAACATTTAGCTAATACGCAAGAAGCATGTGGTCTCTTGTCTCCGAGATGTTCTGACTCAGCATGCAACAAGAGTCATCCCATTGTTCTTTCAGAATGAAAGAATATGTGCTTATTTTATAGCAACTTTGTTTGGTAAGAGAACATCAGACACATTCAACATGTTCTTCTGCAAGAATATTTTAATTTTTTCAACACAATTTATTTTGTGAATCAGAGTGACTAAAATGAGGTGTTTGGCCAAAATAGACATTTTAAATACTATAGTTGATTTTCTATTACATAATTAGTTTTTTTTCTTCTGCGATGAAAAATATCACAGAGAAAAGAATAATAATAAAGGATGTGGCCTTTGAGGAGACTGAATTAATCAAAAGCCGTGGTGGCACAGGTTTATTTTTTTATTATTTTTTAAAATTTGATTTATATGCCGCCCTTCTCCGGATACTCAGGGCGGCTTACAATGCGTTAAGCAATAGCCTTCATACTTTTGTATATTTATACAAAGTCAGCTTATTGCCCCCACAAAGTGGGTCCTCAATTTACCCACCTTAGAAAGGATGGAAGGCTGAGTCGACCTTGAGCCTGGTGAGAATTGAACTCGCAGTAATTGCAGGCAGCTGGATGTTAAATGCTACCTTAGGAGGCATTAGCCTCCTACGCCACTCAGGCTCCAGTGATTAAAATGCAGTAAAATGCAGTCAGTAATTCTACTGACCACCAGAGTTCAATTCCCACTGGCTCAAAGTTGAGTCAGTGTTCCACCCTTCCGAGGTTGGTAAAATGAGAACCCAGATTGTTGGGGGCAATATGCTGACTCTATAAACCACTTAGAGAAGGCTGTAAAGCATTGTGAAGCAGTATATAAATCTAAGTGCTGTTAATAATGTAGGTTTAATTTTTAGGGCCATTTTAAAAATTCTTAATTTATGTTAAATCATTTGAATCCTTAGAATGAACTATATATATCCTGCTATATTTGTATGTGTTTATTTTTAGTAATCCACAATCAATATATTTACTTCTGTTGTGTTATTTTGAACACATAAAGTGTGTTTAAATCTGATTTTAAAAAAGGATACCACTCCCACATATTGTAATAGTTCTATAAGACATAGGTTATAGTTCTATAAGAAACAATGCAAGATGTTTCCTGAATCTGGTGTTAAATCATATGTGGCAATCTTTATTTTAGCATGTTCTAAAGGTGGCAAATTGGATCTGAGAAACCTCATACCTTCTGCTATTCAAGAACATCCAAGTTAACAGGCCTCTAATTTCCTTTATTCTTTGTTTATCCCTTTCTAAGAATTATTAATAGGATATTCAGACAAGACTTCATTCTTTAGCAGGTTATTGAAAAATATATAAATATAGGAAAGAAAGCTAATTGTAAATGTGCTGATTGAGAGAAAGTGTAATAAAAAGTCAATAGTCTTGATTTATGGAATGTGAAGGCTGTTTGCTGAATGAGATAAAAGTGATAAAAGATGGAAGTAATCTTGCATGAAAATACATGGAATTCCTGATGAATGGTTCTTTAATACTGAGCAATGAGTAAGACAAGAGTGGTTCTTCAATGTATTTATGGAGATATATATAGCAACAGGAATGTATATGCAGAAGATTACATCATAGTAGCTGAGAATATGAATTACTTACAGCAAAGATTAGATAAATTACTTAATGCAATGAGGAGAATGGATCTGAAAATTAAAGTACCAAAGAACAGAAAGAAAGTAATAAATTATTGTAAATGACAATTTACAATTTATAAGCTCCTAAATAGAGAGACGTTGACAAGCTTAAAAAAAAACAAAAGGCTATGTTTTGTTAGTGTATGGCTATGACAGAAGCTGAGGTGCTTTTCAAGGATTAAAAGGTATGGAGAGATATAGTAAATTAGGTTGATGCAATGCAAATTAGATTTAGTTACATTTCCCTTTTTGGGTTTGTGTATGTGTGTATAGTATATAGATTTATTATTTGTTGCTCTTTTTCTTTATTCTGCATAAATCTGTTTACCCTAAAGTAATAGCATCACAATTATATATGTATATTTCCTCTTTAGTAAGTGCAGTGAAGATTGCAGCCCAAATATTTAAGAATGATAATTATTTTTTTCCCAAAAGATGATTCTTACTTTATATACTTCTATAGGGATCTTACAAATTGTAGAAGACAGCAGTATCCTGGATTTACTCATGGAAGGTATATATAAAATGGGGAGCTTGAATAACTTTATTATCTGTGTGATAATAAGAGCAGTTAATGATCAAATTGTATCAGGAGGTGCTATGCAAATGCCAGTAAATTTCTTTTGAGGTTTAGATTTAGGTTACATTTTGTTTTTCAACATAACATTCAGCTTAAATTATATAAAAACATTTCTAATTTTCAATAAACTCTGTGGCAGCTGATGGGTTCTTGTCTATTCTTAATAAACAAATCTGAACTTGTTCAGGTAAGATAGGTTCTATATGGCCCCACAGTTGTGTGCCATAGGTCAGCATTGTCCTAAATACTTTCAATATGGGGTTTAAGATGCCTGGGTAATTTTAATTAAATAATGTATATAATTTTTTGGTACTTGCATCAGCCTTTATCATTCTTTTAGAATGGTTTGCCCATGGCCTTATGATAGTAAAGGCCATTCCTAAATAGGTGAAATAACACACTTGTTCAGTAGGCTTCCCATCAAGTGGCCAGTTATATTTCTCACTTTTTTTTTTTTTTTTGCTAAATAGCATCATTTTAGATTTAATTTTATTGATATTTAAAGAATTGAGACTATACTACTACAGGTAGCTTTCCAACAGTTTTCTCCGGCCCATTTGAGAATGCGCTTTTAGAATCATATTGTCAGCTTATAAAAGAATACATTTACCAAGGATCTTCGGCATATGAGTGTCTGGAGCATACAAGAATCCTGGAATAGATATAGAGCATAAAAAGCGTTGGGGCTAGAATACAACCCCGTCTAACATCTTTATGGGTAGGCATACTCAGAAAATATTTACTTCCACACATACTTTCAAGTGGCTGTTTGAACAGAGGTCCTTAACCAGGGGTAAGAATCTGGATTCTATGTTTAAGATTCCTTTCTCATAGGGACTTGGATGTCTGAAAATAGCTCAATCTTGCTTTCTGTAACACATACATAGCCTAAAACACTGCTAGTTTTTCTTGAGTGATATGTAAAAGGATACATAAAACCAAATTCTTTATCTTCTGAAATTTGATAGTTAACATTTATACATCAAGAAGGTCAGTTTTGAGCATGCCATATTTCTTTTGGGATTTCTAGAAAATTGAATAGAACTGAACCAAATCTAATATTCAAGGAGAAACCAGCAAAACAAAAAATTGAGTTAAAAATGAGCAACATAATGATGAGGGCTATGGAAGAAAACTGGCCAGAAAAAAATCCTACACTGCGTCCCTGTGGGAGACACAGTTGGGCGGTGGCTAGTAAATTTGTGTATTATTTTATTATAAGCCCCTCTTATCTCTGGTCATGTAACACAGACTGGAATGTGTGCAAATGTTCTGTTCTTCCTAGGGCACAAACAGATGTGAGGGAAGAACAGAAACACAAAAACAGATTACAGAGATGCATTACTGTACATACAAAAATTGTTGTCCCTCAGCCACTGCTGGTAAAGCAGGTAATAGTAACAGAGTTGGAAGGGACCTTGGAGGTCATATAGTCCAACCCCCTGCTCATGCAGTAGACCTATACTACGGATTTGAACCACTGAACTGCCGACCTTTCTGATCGACAAGCTCAGTGTTTTATACAATCCCTATCATTAGGTATATGATATTATTAAGCATATTTACTTTAATGTGTAAATATAATTCTGGAAAAACTACAGTAAAGAAAATTAAATGTCATATGTAAAAATGTTAGCAAAATTGATTGTGATATATGTGTCAATTACTGTGAATAAACTGAGTATTTTTTTCTTGCTGTGAACAGTATTAGTACAGTTGGTAGTAGAGCTGAAATTGGAGAGGTATCTTCATTATCTATTGGATGAATGTCAAAAAGAGGTTTGTATTTTCCATTTTGGAGTAATGTGCTTTTCATTAACTGAAGTAAGTTGAAAAATAATTGATTTTTCTAGTTTATAAAAATACTGATTTCTATGAAGGATGGATGAATGGAAGATCAATGATACCAATGATAAAATCAATGGTATTGTGGTATTAACCTGTTTATTTATTTATTGAATTTATATGCACCCATCTCATAGTTCAAGGCAATTCTGGGCAGCTTACAATGTAATAAAATGAGATATAAAAACAATTATAAATATAAAAACAGATTAAAATTACAAAATATTAAGGACAGACTAAAAAAGGCCACAGATTTGGAGCAGGGGATTGATGACGTCCTCTTTGTTACTGCACTGTACCAACCACCTCCACCTACAGTTTTTCCTTTAGGGCCCCACACTAAGCAACATAGCCAGGATTGGAGACTCTTCCTGAAGACCAGAAGAGTGGGGGATGGCTCTCTCCTCTCACAGCAAGATGTTCCAAAGAGTGAGGGTCGTGGCAGAAAATTCCTTGATTAATGGGGTCTGCAGTACGCCCCTTCTGCCGGAACAAATGGGATAGGCCGATTTAATTGGGGCTAGATAGTTCCTCAGATATTCTGGATCCATGCCATACAGGGCTTTAAAGGTAATGGCCAACACCTTGAATTGGACTGGGAAGCAGGTTTGCAGTTCGCATAACCAAGTGCCACCCTAGGGGCCTCCAGTACTGTCACTGTTGCTGCATTTATTTAGGGATGGAAACACATATAAATGTCATTTATGTAATTCGTCCTGACACCACTTACGTGTTTGTGTTTGCTGGAACCTGCTGCATCCCAGGATCATGTAACCACAAATTTGCACCTTTTTTGTCATTTGCAGGCAGAACTTTCCTCAATTTGTCTTGAGAGGGATGGTCTAGGGCAGTTGTGGACTTCAACTCCCAGAATTGTCTAGCCAGCTTGAAGTCCACAAGTCTTAAAGTTGCCAGATTTGGAGACTCCTGGTTTAGAGTAAAATGAGTTTAAAAGCTTACTTAGGATTGTGGGAATGTATTTATGGAATGCTTGTTGACACAATATATCTTTGCATTCTGATCAAGAGAATTGCACCAAGGATGATTGCATGTGTCAAGTAGCCTTTTAGAACAATGGCAGCAGAAGAAAATAGTTGATTAAAGAGAAAGAAGCAAATTGCAATGATTTCCATACTGCATCTTGTAAATTATCTAATTTGTTTCCCCCAACCACAATAGTTATGCAAGATAGCCACAACAAGAAATAGTCTGCCTGTATTTATTCTTCTTGGAAAGTTGGCAGATGCTATTCCATTGTTTGCTGATACTTTAGTGACTGAACATAGTAAGTATTACAGGTGAATTTTAACTATGCAGTGATTATATTATGAACTCAATAGATGATAAAAACAATTTTCTTGATGTCCCACAGAATAATTTTAGCAGTAAAAAGGAGGATTAAAAACATAATTTCAACCTCTAAGAAACTATTAGCAAGATAACTTGCTCTTGATAACTTGGTAATCAACTGGTGGTGAATGTCCCCGTAGAACTGGCAATAAATGAGAACATGGGCTGTGGTTTCTACAGTATCCATATGATAAGAGCAGAATTGGGTTTCATAGGGGATTTTCCTATATTTCCATTATAGGACAGCTGTGAGAAGCATATTAAACTGAACTAAAGATAAGGCTGTCCAAAATTGAGGAATTGTGATATAAATAAGAGACTGGTTTAAATACTAACATTTGGTTATTTGCAATTGTGAGAGGAAGCAGCAATTTCTGTTTGACCTGCTATACCAAAGAGCCTTTACCTTAGTGTTACTCTAGCTTGATCTGATTCTAAAGTTAAGATTGCATCACTGGAGAAACTATAGAGGCTTAGTTTCTTTTTCCCAAGAAGATTCATTGTCTGCCAATAGATTTAGCTGTACAGTATTTCACACTATCTATATTATTAGCACAATATATTCTAAGTTGATCTGTTGAAAGCAAAAGTCTTAAGGTCTCACCTTTAAGATCTCCTATCCACCTCCAATTAATTGTTGAAAGAGAACCAATGTTTTTTCTTGAGATTTGAGTGGTTTACACAATATGCGAAATTATGTGACTTTTCAGAACTTGGTTTCAATGGTTGTTTTTTCTGAACTTTTCTAACAAAACTTCTGTTTTCTCATTACACCTGCTTTTCTATTTTCTTTAACATGTAACCTGATTGAGCATCTGGCTGCAGGCTTGATGTACCCCAGTGAGAGGATAAAAGCTGCTGTATGTTATCTTTATGGCAAACTGTATGCTGTCCCCAGTGCTGCAAAGCAGTTGACTATTCATTTCAAAGATAAACTTAATAGTCTCGTTCTGACTACTTTGAAGGATGCTCAGACCATGGAACTGCAACTTAACTCCGTAGGTAAGTCAGAAGGTTACAAGAAGGATTTTTCATAATTGTTAGGGATGACTTTTATGTACAATAACAATCCTTTTTTTGGGAATGCTGAATGTTTGAAAAAAAATGGAAAATATTTTTAAAATATAGCATAAATTATTGTCAATGTAAGGATTTTACATGTTTTTTGAATATTGAGCACATACCAACAATCACCTGACCTGGGGATTTTACTTAAAAAAAAACCGGGCTAGTGTTACACCATCCAGATTAAGTTCAGACATCTGACGAAAAAGCTGCAATAACTTCCAGAGAAAGCAGCTTGATTTTAATCCCCAAATGAAAAAATATTTTTAAACAACAATATTATGAAACATTGTGTTGTTAGCTGCAGAGACCCAAGCAATTTGAAAGCGTGTAATAGCAAGTTGGTAGATATGTACCATTTTGGTGGGCACATTAACGGGGACATGAAAGGAGCCCCCAACAGGACATTCCCTGGGCAAAGGTCATGTCACTGGCTAATCCTTTCAATCTGGAAGCATTTTAGATGCTTCTGCCATGAATGTGAGTGAATAATTATAGCTCTTATCATATAATGCTAATTATATGAATGTACAAATATATTATGGAATCTAATGGTGACATAGTTCAATATTGTTCAGTTTCCTATTATTGTCCATTTTCTTTCTTCTCTTCAGGTTTATTAAAGCAACTGCTGAAATATGATAATTTTGTTTTGGTTATTATGAGTTTTACAGGAAAAGCAGCAGATTCTGCAAGTCCTGAGTTATTTGAAGGAGATAGTCTATTACCTTTAATTCTTAAGAAGGTAACTTTATAGAAATGTACTTAATACTAATATCAGTTGATGAAAGCAAAATAAATTTGTCAATATTATAAATGTAATTGTCAAGATGAATAATAAACCTATTTTTGTTTATTGATTTTATATCATTTTTAGGCTACTTCACTCCCAGTGGACTCTGGGCAACCCTCATTAGAAATAATTAAAAACACAATTAAAACAAACTAATAAAATTCTGATTGAAGAAAAGTTCATATCATTGATTGATATGATTGTTCATCTTGGGCCAAAGACACAATGGAATAATGCAATTTTAATGTATTTGTCAAAAGCTAGGAGCACTGGAATGCCCTATTATTGAGAAGGCCTAATACCTTATCCATATTTCATATATCTCAAAATGGATGGGCGGATCATTTGGATGGGCAGATTATATTATGATAGGGTAGTACCTAATGTATAGAACTTTAAAGGTGATAACCAGCATCTTAAATTGGGCTTAAGGAAATCAAGGAACTGCTTATGTTTGTCAATTGTACAGAGATCTTGCTGGAATAACCTCACCTGACTCCATCTTTGTATACCAGACTAATTAGAGAAGAGATATAATTGCCTGCCAAAGAATTGGGAAGACACCCCAAACCTTCTGGAAACCTGAGTCCATTAGGTATTAGGTGTTGGTGGTTCTAATTCGTCCTGTGCCACATGTCCTCAGTTTAACGAAGTGATCTGACCAGAACAAAATGACAATTCCTATATCTTCACAACACATCTATTTTTTTCAAAAACAAAGATCAGATCAAATGTGTGTCCTCCCATGTGAGTTGAGGTTGCAGTCATAAAGGCCATGAAGTCAAAAATTCCCATTTCCAGGCATTAAGATTAATCCCTAAAGACTTACAACTTTTGGAACCCAAACATCAACCCCAAAATGAAATTAAGGAACTTCTGGAGGGCCACTGCTGGGCAACTGGGTAGCTGACAGCTCTGCGAATGCGCACACTGGGAACAGGCTCACGCTGTTCTTCTGCCTCGCTGATGTCAGACTCCGGAGGCAGCAAAGAACTACCAGATGGCCTTGGCCCCCTCTCTGCCTCCGACTCAGAGCCATCGTCTGAGCCTTCCCCAGACTCCAGGACTGGCCCACATTCCTCCCCAACCTCCTCACTGTCCAAATCTGCTGCCAGCTCTGCTGGCGGGCCACAACAGTATCTCAATGTTACATAATATTTGCAATCCTTCATTTCCAAAACAATGTCCTGTATTACCATGAAAATCTTATGCACAATCATAGCAAATCCTCTTCCCTAATATTGATGTAGCAGCTGATGCAAGACCAGATACCCATCTAAGCCAATTTCAGGTGGGGCTATATCCACATTCTTATCCAGCCAAGTTTTAATAATCCACAGTTGGCCACTTTATTCATACATTTGATTTAGCATTTTCTAACAGCAATTGGATGCCAATGAACCCAATAATTTAAAATATAAACATCAGAAGCTAGGACATAACTATCTCAGAGGAGGAGATCTGATATTTATTTTTATTTTATTTTATTTCAAATTTATATACCGCACCTTCTCCCAAGGGACTCAGGGCGGTGTACAGCCAGATAAAAACATACAGTACAAACATTAAGAACAATTAAAAGCATATATATTAATTTGGCCCCAGTTTAAAATGACAAACCAATTAAAAATTTAAAAATATGTTAAGCCAGCCTGGCTTGATGAAAAAAGAAAGTTTTAAGGGCACAGCGGAAGGCACCAAGGTCTTGGATTCTCCTTATCTCAGGGGGCAGCTTGTTCCATAGGGTAGGTGCCCCCACAGAGAAGGCCCTCCCCCTGGGGGTCACCAGCCTACATTGTTTGGCTGATGGCACCCCGAGGAGGCCCTCTCTGGGAGCGCACAGGTCGATGGGAGGTTGTCGGTAGCAGCAGGCGGTCTCGAAGATAACGGTCCTATGCCATGGAGTGCTTTAAAGGTGGTAACCAACACCTTGAAGCGCACCTGGAAGACCACTGGGAGCCAGTGCAGCTCGCGCAGGAGTGGTGTTATGTGGGAGCGCCATGCAGCTCCCGTAATTACCTGCCCGGTCGCATTCTGGACCAGTTGGAGCCTCTGGGTGCTCTTCAAGGGGAGCCCCATGTAGAGAGCGTTGCAGTAGTCCAGGCGAGAGGTGACGAGGGCATGAGTGACTGTGCACATGGAATCCTGATCAAGAAAGGGTCGCAACTGGCGAATCAGGCGAACCTGACAAAAGGTCCCCTTGGCTACAGCCGTCAGATGTTCCTCCAAGGACAGCTGCGTATCCAGGAAGACTCCCAGATTGCGCGCCCTCTCCGAGGGGGCCAAAGACTTGCCCCCAATAGTTAGCGATGGAATCAGCTGACTATATCGGGATGCCGGGAACCACAGCCACTCAGTCTTGGAAGGGTTGAGCTTGAGCCTGTTCCTCCCCATCCAGATCCGCACAGCCTCCAGGCACTGAGACATCACTTCAAGGGCATCGTTGGGGTGGCCTGGGGTGGAGATGTACAGCTGGGTGTCATCAGCGTACTGGTGGTACTTCACCCCAAAGCCACGGATGATCTCACCCAGCGGCTTCAAATAAATGTTGAACAAAAGGGGCGAGAGGACCAACCCCTGAGGCACTCCACAGATGAGAGGCCTCGAGGTCGACCTCTGCCCCCCTGCCAACACAAACTGCGACCGATCAGAGAGAAAGGAGAACCACCGTAACACGGTGCCCCCCATCCCCAACTCTTCCAACCGGTGCAGCATGATACCATGTCCACGTCATCAGGGGTCACAGAGTCAAACTCTTCCCAGATAACGTTCTCAAGACTATTCCTCACCACCCTGCCCGAATCTACCCAGTCAGAGTCCAAATCCCCTCGGATCTGAGCTATTTTGTCATACAGATATTGTCCGAAATCCTCAGCCCTGCCTTCCAGGGGGTCCTCCCGCACTCCCGGTTGAAGCAGGGAGCGGGTCACCCTGAACAGGGCGGCCGGACGATTCTCTGATGACACAATAAGAGCGGAAAAGTAATTAAACTTTGCCGCTTTTATCGCCACTAAGTAGGTCTTAATATGCGACCTTACTAGTGTTCGGTCAGATTCAGCGAGACTGGCCCTCCAACCGCTCTCCAGGCGTCTTTTCCGGCGCTTCATCTCCCTCAGCTCCTCGGTAAACCAAGGAGCCGCGAGGGATCAGCACCGGGTCAGAGGCCGCAGAGGCAGGACTCGATCCAAGGCCCCACCAGCCGCTCGATCCCAGGCAGCTACCAGGTCCTTGGCCGAGTCATGTGCCAGATCTTCAGGGGGTGGCCCAAGCTCCATCTGGAACCTCTCAGGATCCATCAGGCGCCTGGGGTGGACCCATCTTATTGGCTCCGCCTCCCTGCGGCGGGGTGTAGCGGTTCAAAGGTCCAGGTGAAGGAGCGAATGATCTGACTATGACAAGGGTTCCATGTCTATATCCCCTATAACAAGACCACTCAACCACTGGCCAGGGACAAAAATCAAGTCCAGAGTGTGACCCCCCCTGTGGGTGGGGCCATGAACTAGCTGGGTCAGGTCCATGGCCGTCATGGAAGCCATGAACTCCCGAGCCATCTTGGACGTTTCACCAATGGACGGTGAGTTGAAATCACCCATGACCATAAGCCTGGGTGTATCAACTGCCACCATGGCTATCACGTCGAGGAGCTCGGGCAGGGCCGTTGCCGCGTGGCAGGGAGCCAGGTACGCAAGCAACAAGCCCATCTGAACCCCATGACCCCATCTCACAAAGAGGGATTCACATCCGGCAATCTGTGGCACAGTGGTCTCCCTCGGACCAAGACCTTCGTTAATAATAACCGCCACCCCCCCGCCCCTCTCCTGGGCCCTCGGCTGATGGAATGCTCTGAAGCCTGGTGGGCACATCTCAACCAGGGGGACCCCTCCCTCTGGGCCCGACCAGGTCTATAATAAAATGCAGCCCATTTTCTCAAATAATCCACCCAGTGTTCTACTTCAAACTGCTTTTATTAGGTTTCTCTAATCGCTATAATTGAATTAATATTTTTTGCTGCAAAAGAAATTAATAGCTTCTGTATTATGTCTACATGTAGCGTGCCTGAATGAGAAGAGTGATAGGAATTTTGTTTTCATATTGTATATAGTATTTTTTAACGCAGGGAATTATGTCAGTGCACTTCCCATAATATAGCTTGTTTATAAGATCTTAGTGAACTTTTAATAATATTGCATTGTTATTATAAACTCCAAACATTTTTTAAAATAGTTAAATATTCATATTTAATAAATGTATTTTCTAATGAACTCATGGTAATTAGTATAAAATTCTGATGTTTCCTGCAGTTGCTATTATCAAGAGATGAGATATTACAGGTGGCAAGTACACAATGCATGGCCGCTATATTGGTGCACTCTCCAGCTAAATATGCTCCTGCTTTTATCCATGCAGATATTCCAGGTAACAAGAGTAATTAGACATTCTATTTGTCTGATACTCTGGAATGCCATGGTATTTGATTTCAAAGCCATGTTTCAAAGAACTTTTGCTGAATCACTATTAATGAGTGAAATCTTAATGATAGTATAAAGGTTAATATCTAATTTCAGATACCTGAAAACTGACTATAATCCTGAGCTCATAGTGGACTGTACAGTAAAAATGTATAAGCGTATGGCAGCTCTGAAATAGGCAAATTCCATGCAATGAATCATTTAAAAAGAGATGAAATATAAAACTGACAACACTGTAATTCTATTAGAAAAATGCCGTATATGGTGTGTCAGCATTTGATATATGTACAGGTAGTCCTCAACTTACGACCTTAATTGAGCCCAAAATTTCTGTTGCTAAGTGAGACATTTGTTATGTGAGTTTTGCCCCATTTTATGACCTTTCATGCCACAGTTAAGTGAATTATTGCAATTGTTAAGTTAGTAACACAGTTGTTAAGTAAAGTTGGCTTCCTCATTGACTTTGCTTGTCAGAAGGTCACAAATGGTTGGATGTAGTCTAGCCTTGTTTTTCCTAATCCAATCTCTTAGTTTTATTGGTTGAACTGGTAATAGGTTGTTGGTTTTTTTGCTTGCAGAATTTCTATTTGAATGTCTCTTCTGCATGAGTGAAAGTCTCATCTGGTCAGTTTATTGCTGCCTGTTGCTCCTTACTGAAGAACAGCTTTTCTTTTCCAAATGCCACACTGTCTATGGTAAACCATCACTTTTCTTATAGGATAAAACTGCTGTTATGTTAGGCACTATTTACTACATATATAAACTATCTTCACCAATCTTTTAATATCTTCTTTATCCTAGGCATCGAACCTTTTATAAAGAGTGTGAAAGAAACTTTACATCTTAATAATATAGAATTGCAAAAACAAGGACTTTTACTTTTTACTGAAATTTTGAAAAAGTAAGAGATATCAACTCTCCATCTGGCTTTAGTTTGGAAAATTTGAGCAGAGGAAACAGCTTTCACCAAAGTTATATCTGAGAGAATAAATGTTTCAGAGGAAAAATATGTATATATAAATAAGCATGATATAATATAATATAATGATGTTTTTACCAGTTATCTATGAACTTGAAATTTGAAAAACTGTTTATCCTTATTTTTTAAATCATGAAAAATAGTTTATATAAGATTTGGGAGGGATGATGGGGAATCTTGCATATTATATGAAATTCTTCTAGCTTTTTACTGGTCAGTGTATGGAATGTTTATATTTTGTAATTACAAATTTATTTTTTCCAATGGATTTCAGTGGAGAACCTTAATATAGGTATATTTAATATATATACATAGGTTTTATAGGTCGATTACTAATGTTTAATTTAACATAATAACTGTTTACAGTCCTTGAAGACTGAAGTGATTTATATATTTCATAAATAAACTATGAAACCTAAGTAATTATGTACAATAATGTTAGATTAGGCATTTGTATATTTCGATTTGAAATAGCTTGAGTTCAAATGGGCAGTTCTTAGGAAAGGGTTACAATCCGTACTGAAAGTGTTTTGAGTTCAGATAAATTCTGGTTCTGTTGAAGTAGACTGCCTTGAACCTGAATTTGAAAATATCATATTGTACTTTAGGAATATGTTAAGGAGTTAGCTTTTAATTTTTGTTATCCTGAAATTCAAAGTGATATATACTGTTATAATAATTCTTTTGTTGGGTAAAATTTTTGAATATTTTATTTAATTTCAGGCAACCGGAAGAAATTAAATTATTTACAAATATTGCTACATTTAAAGATGCTGTTAGTGTTCTAATGGAAGCTGTGAAATGCCCTGTTATTGAAGTAGCATCTGAAGCAGTGAAAGCTGTTACTGCAATTTTGAGGTAAATGAAAAGTGTAATTTAATTTAATTTAATTTAATTTAATTTAATTTAATTTAATTTAATTTAATTTAATTTAATTTAATTTAATTACTATCTGGAAAATATAGATAATTCCTTACCTCTGCATCTTCTTTTATAACTTTCTTCCAATTTGTCCCTTATTGGTAAAATTCTTTAAGCATTAGTTTATTAGGATCTGGATATTCTATATATGCTTTTTAATAATATACTTGACCAAAGTATACCAAAATGCTCATTTGGACAAGTGTGATTTTAGTAGAAAAAAGGTAAGTGAATATCCTCCTTTTATTCATAATTGATTTGTTCTTTTACCACGATATTTCTATTGACACTCATTTATATTATTATCTTTGCTTAACATTTTTCTGTTTTTCTCAGCACAGAAAGGATCATGTGAGCTTTCCACCTATACAATATGGGCAACTACAGAAATTGATTGAAACTATATTGATGCGATGTAATGATCTCCCACTGGCACCTTTTAGTAAGAGGGTGATGGTTAGTCCTTCAAAGCTCCTTTTTTTTGTTCTGATTTAAGACCAGCAATGTGTAATATATATAAATACAAACTTAAAAAAAAAAATTAACAGAACATTTGCTGAAAGTACTCCCATCCCCATATATTAAAAGTTGAGTCCTCCTTTCTTTTAAAGACAATTCTTTGCCTCTGTTAAATGTACTTTGGACCATATTTGCACACTATTATTTTATTAAAGTAATTATTTATCTAAACATTGGGCTATAGCAGCCTAAAATATTCTTACTGATTTTTCTTCTTTCAATATCACAGGATCATCAAGGGGGTAGATGTAACAATAGAGCAATTTCACAACAGGCACAGTTTTTGCAGAGTGCCTTAGAAAGCTTCAGAAATGCTTGTAGGTAAGAAAAGATGTTGCTCAATTTTACTGATGGTAGAAGTGGTAAGAAAAATCAACTAGAAACTGAGATGTTATACTAAATATACAAATATTTAATACACATTTCATTCACTCTTACATGAATTTACAGCAGAAAAGTACTGAGCTCATTTTTATATCTGAACATGACCCTCAATCAAACTTGATCTTTGATGGATATGTCCATGTAGTTTGACATGGACATGGATGTGTCCATGTAGTTTTGTTAGCAACGATACAGAAATGTTTTGCCAGTGACTTCTGGGATTTTTGTTTAATCTTCTCTATCCTGCTTATACCTGTGATACTATCATCCAAATACTAATTTTTGAAAATTGGCTAGAGACTGTTTTGATTGAGATGAATACATTCAATAAAATCAGTCAATAAAATGATTGAAATGGTTCCAGTTAGAATTCCTATTTTATGCACATATATTTAGCTGATATAATTGCAGTCTATCAAGAAGTTTTTTTAAAAAAATTAAAAACCTGATAACGTGATTTGATTTATCTATGGTATATTTAATTGTTATATAATAACAAGAAATGAAGCTTATTTTATTCAGCTGTCCTTAATCTTGCCAGATATGAATGGAGTCCTATTCATTTGTTTGGGCTGCTATGCTTATATTCTGCCTTTCTTCCTGGAAGTCCAACTTAGTTTACCTAATATTATGCTGACAGCTACCTTGTAAAATAGACTGGACTAACAGTTTAAATTCTGTTCACATCTTCAAAATAGAAATAGGGTCATACCTCCTGATTTCTGTTGGAGAGAAAGTGAACAAACTATATCTGTGTACAACTCTGAGCAAAGATAGTGTTTGTATGAAAAAGTAATTTTATGTGTACCATTCTACTGATATTCCAGCTAAATATACAGTATCTAATTAGGTCTGACATATCATATTATGCAATTAAATATTTTGAAGTGGTAAGTTGATTTATAATGACAATGCAGTTTTTCACTCAAAAAATGTGTGGGCATGTGTGTGCATGCACACACACACAAATACAAACACCAAATCTTGTGTTCCAGCTACAACATTAGAGTCAGGTTCTTTAGGATTAAGCAGAGCTAGATTTCAGCATACTGTAAGATTAGCAAGCTATATCATAAATTCTTCATAGTCTGAAGGGGCCTTTCAAAATTTCACATTTTTTGTAATATGTTACAGTTTTGTTATAATTTTATACATGAAAGTGTTAATAACTAAGCCTGTATTACTCATATGAATTTCATTAATTGATTAAGATTTAAGTTATGCTTTGTTGTTGCATGCTTTTACACCTTCTGTTCATGGAAGCTCCTTCCTCACCACATCTTATTTATTTTATTTATTTAGTTTGTCAAGCATATATGAGAAAACAAGTATAAGTATAAACATAACATATAAACATAACATATAAACAGGTAAAGTATAAACACAAGAAATGAGTACAAATAAATGGGAACAGTAGGACAGGGATGGTAGGCACGCTGGTACGCTTATGCACGCCCCTTTACAGACCTCTTAGGAATGGGGTGAGGTCCACAGTAAACAGTTTAATGTTAAAGTTTTAGGGGTTTGAGAATGTAAGAACAGAGTCAGATAATACATTCCAGGCACTCCAGGCACTTGACCACTCTGTTGCTGAAGTCATATTTTCTGCAATCGAGTTTGGAGCGGTTTACTTTGAGTTTGTATCTATTGTTTGCCCATGTATTATTGCTGTTGAAGCGGTTGACAGGTAGGACATTGTAGCAGACAATTTTATGTACTAAGCTTAGGTCAGACCATAGGTGGCATAGTTCTAGGTTATCTTGTGTTCTTTAGTATTACTATTAGTACTGTATTTTAGAATGTCACCATGTCTAAATACGATACTGGGGTTAAGGGATATACAAACATGATATAGTATAGGTTGTATCTAATAGGTTTTATAACTTTTTAGCTTAGCTGTGCAATACCAAAAAGATCCTCTGGCTCAGAAGAACACTTTTACAGCTCCAAATTCAGAGAATATTGATACATTGAAAAGATTTTCGGAATTTCTTCTATGGATATCTGATTCGCTTTGCATTCCCCTGGTCATGGTAATTATTTTTGCTATATTCTTAGCATCAAATATCAAATAAGTCATATAAATGTACAGGAAAGCAAAAGAAAAAAGAAAAAAGTTGTATCTATAGATCATATAGAAGGAATTGTGACCAAGTTTGGTTAATAGAGGCAAAACTGCAATGTCCTCTGCTTCTGATTTTTATTACATTGGTAACAAGTGATGAGCATTTACAAGTTAATTTTATTATACAGTATTTGACATCTCAAATGTTATTAAGAAAACAAGTTGTTTTAGGAAGAGTTTTCAGCTATAACAATATTATGCATCATAGGTCTATTAGGCCTATACTGATTTGCATTTCTGATTTGCAATTCATTACTTTTTATAATAGAGAGAATATGTATATATTTTCTTGCAGAAATATTCTGAAAGGGCTGTCCGCCCAGGTATTATGGAAGTCTTCATCTCAGCACTTAGCATCCTGTTCAATGTTATGCCTGACATGCATAAGAGATTAGCCATTAAGATGGGTAAGAAGAGCTAGAGCAAACTACTTTTGGAAGTATGATTAAAATATGTATTTTTATTGCTGAACTTTAATGATGCCAGAAATACAATAAAAATCCTAAATAAATATATTTCTAATCATATGATTAAGTAGGTAATCTTCCTTAAAAGATTGGTGGCTCCTAGTGCTGCCCAACTTTTTTTTTCTGCTATAATTACTGGCAGAACTGTAAGCAACTTTCTACAATTTGGAGAATATAGCATTTCCTGTTCCTGAATGTTACGTTTGTTACCTCAGTGAACCTAGAAATTATTAAGAAAGACAACACCAATACATAAGTAGGCTTTATCGATAGCTTGCAAGTTACATCAGGTGTAAACAGTTACCAACATATGCATAGCTGGCTTATTTTACTTCTTATATTCTCCCACAAGTAATACATTACTTTATAACACTTAAGTTTGAGCACATGTTCTGCTTACCTGCCATCCATTTTAAAATGTGTTGCAGAGGTTCATAGGCAAGTCATGGTAATTTACTTGGGCACACCATTTATTGAATATTTTTTATTATTTATAATAGTATAATAATATAAAAATAATATAAATATTTTCCTATCATTTATTAAATAAATAATTGCATTTGCTCTAAGACACTTTTTACAGGTATATCTAAATGCACATTTTTAGAAAAATTAAAATTTCGCTTACCAAAATATTAGGAAAGTTGTGCTGAAATGATGACAAGAGCAGTACTTTATTGATATAGAAAAGATGCGCCAAGAAGTAAGCAGAATGATAAGCACAATATACTTATTTTAATTCAGACATTTTGCATGAGTAGAATTATCTTTCTCTTTAGCATCTTCTTCTTTCATCCAACTGAACCTGGAACTGAAAGCTAAATTCTGCAGTGGACAAAGGTATTAAATTTGACATTAAAATTATGTCATGCTTCATTTTATTAAAACATTATTTTTACTCAAATAGATCTATCTCCAGAAATTCCTAGGGATTTTGTTATTTTGCATCTTCATTTAGATAGCATGAAGAAATATTTATAATTTTAAAAAGCAGCTGGTTAATTTTTTGATTTGAATGTTTTAAAGATGCCAAAACTTTATGAGTTAATAAAATCATGTATTTCAAAATGTAGCCCTTCATACCTTTATAGAATACCATACGACTAAACTTAGACAATGCTTGTCAATGGATGCACTGTCAAATTTTCATTTTGCTTGATTTCTTTTTTTTAAAGTAATGCTGCCTTGAATCAAGCTTGTTCTAGTTTTCTTCATAGCATGTGCCTCAGTCTTCATTTGTCCTCTGAGAAAATGGTGGTTTCCTCAAAACAAAGTAAGTTTGATAAAAGAGCTGTTTGTGAAGTTTTTTTGAAGTGCAGTATACAGTTCAAATCTGAAAATAAAGCTTGTGGCAGAAATTGGAAAAATACGCCCAATTTGTAGAGATTGGTAAGAATTTGTGGGCTCTGTAAATGATACCTTTAAAATATAGATTCTTCTGTTTATGATCTGGGCCCTTCAATGTCTAAATTATTATATGAATTTGCCATGGTCATTTTAAGGGCTCATGGCACCATATGATTACCAAGCAATATTAACCTAGAAGAAAAAGGGAAAACCTCTCTTTTGTAGGGTAAAACAATAATGTGACCATTGTTACTAAAATTATATTAGGAGTAAAGGATCAGGATTCTAAGCCAGAAAATACGTTTATGTGCTGTCCAGGTTTTCCTGACATTTCTGATTAATGTTTTTTTCTTCATAGAGCAAGAAATATCTGAACTCCTGTGTAAGACTCTGCCCCTGTTAAACTTCAGTGCACTGGAAAGTCTCAGGCTCTTATCTGAAACCCCAGATCCCTTATGTTTAAATGAAACACTTCGCAATCAACAATATAGCCTTCTGTTTCTTTTCTACCTTGCTTTTAGTCATGAAGACAGGTAGGTGATATAGCATGAATAGGAAAAGCAGTCAATAAGCAAGATGAATCAACTTAAGCATTTTTTAATCTTTTTTTTCCAGAATTGTTCCAGAAGCAGATCTGTTCTCAGCTATATCAAGTTTTCTTCTATCTGTTGAGGACCAGGGAGATTGTCCACCTCCATATATTGTTAAAGCTATTTTGTATCTTCTGGCAATTTGTCAGCACAAAAGTAAAGTTTTAGACTTGGTAAACACCGGCTTAATCATTATATACTGGCTTAATCATTATATACAGAAACAGCTTTTAAAATTTACTACATTGAAGGTCTTTTTTTATTAAAGGAATATCCAGGAATTAAAACCAGTATTTTGTTGTTGCAAGCAGCAACTTGGTATCCCATTCTTGTCTGAAAAAGCTTTTGAGGGTATAAGGGTGTTCTTTGAACTGACTTAACATCTGGGAACTTTATGGAAGTGTCTATGAAGTTTTTATGGAAATTGTATGAAACAGGTGTTATTGTCTTCTGTGACGCTTTTTCAACTTTCCAGCCTCGTCTATAAGTGCTTTGGCCTTCCACCAAAGCACTTATTAGGTACCATCATGCTTAGTTTTTTGAGATCAACCACAGTCATCTAGTTAATCTTGCAATCATTACATTTGGTTTATTTAACTAGGGTTTGGTGAATAAATGTTTTATATTTTGCAAAGTAGTTCAATGATCATGTAACAAAGATCAAACTCCCAAGAAAAGAATTTGAATAGTGAGGTAGTGCAGGACAGCATAATTAGATGTTGTGTTCAAATAGCATGTATGGGAAAATGTCCAGGCATGCTAAAAATACCCAAATATCTTCACCTTCTCCCCCACAAAGAATGACAATAACCCTTTGCAAAAGAATATCGTGCCTTTGCAGCCTCTGACCCGGCACCAAACTCACTTAGCTCCTTGGTTCTCCGAGGAGCTGAGGGAGATGAAGCGCTGGAAAAGACGCCTAGAGAGCGGTTGGAGGGCCAGCCGATCCGAATCTGACTTGACACTGGTAAGGTCTCATATTAAGACCTACCTAGTGGCGATAAAAGCGGCAAAATCTAATTATTTTGCCGCTCTTATCGCGTCATCAGATAATCGCCCAGCCGCCCTGTTTAGGGTGACCCGCTCCCTCCTCCATCTGGGAGTGCGGGATGACCCCTTGCAGGGCCGAGCTGAGGATTTTGTACAGTATCTGTATGATAAAATAACTCAGATTCGGGAAGACTTGGCCGCTGACTGGGTTAGTCCAGACGAGATGACTGAGGCAGGCCTTGAGAGTGTTATCTGGGAGGAGTTCGATCCTGTGGCTCCCGAGGACGTGGACAGGATCTTGGGACGGCTAAACGCGACCACATGTTTATTGGACTCGTGTCCCTCCTGGTTGGTGCTGGCTTCCCGGGAGGTTACACGAGGCTGGCTCCAGGGGATTATTAACGCTTCTTTGAGTGAGGGTGTCCTGCCGGCCACTTTGAAAGAGGCGGTTGTGAGGCCCCTCCTCAAGAAGCCCTCCCTGGATCCTGCTGTTTTGGCTAACTATCGTCCAGTCTCCAACCTTTGTTTTATTGCGAAGGTTGTTGAGAGTGTGGTGGCGCGACAGCTTCCCCAGTACCTGGATGAAGCTGTCTATTTGGATCCGCTCCAGTCCGGTTTCAGGCCTGGGTACAGCACGGAAACGGCATTGGTCGCATTAGTGGATGATCTCTGGAGGGCTCGGGGTAGGGGTTATTCCTCTATCCTGGTCCTGTTAGATCTCTCAACGGCTTTTGATACCATCGACCATGGTATCATGTTGCACCGGCTGGAGGGACTGGGAGTGGGGGGGCACCGTTTTGTGGTGGTTCTCCTCCTATCTCTCCGACCGGTCGCAATCTGTGTTGACGGGGGCAGCGGTCGACCCCGAGGCGCCTTGTTTGTGGGGTGCCACAAGGGTCGATCCTCTCGCCCCTCCTGTTCAACATTTATGTGAAGCCGCTGGGTGAGATCATCCGTGGTTTTGGGGTGGAGTTGCATCAGTACGCTGATGATACTCAGCTGTACATCTCCACCCCAGACAATCCCAACGATGCCTTGGAAGTGATGTCCCAGTGTTTGGAAGCCGTGCGGGTCTGGATGGGGAGAAACAGGCTCCGACTCAACCCTTCCAAGACTGAGTGGCTGTGGCTGCCGGCGTCCCGGTATAGCCAGCTGGCGCCATCACTGGTTATTGGGGGCGAATCATTGGCCCCCATGGAAAGGGCTCGCAACTTGGGTGTCCTCCTGGACGCACGGCTGTCTTTAGAAGGGCATACGACGGCCGTGGCCAGGGGGGCCTTCTATCAGGTCCGCCTGATACGCCAGTTGCGCCCCTTTCTGGATCGGGACTCCCTACGCACGGTCACTCAGGCACTCGTCACCTCTCGTCTGGACTATTGTAACGCTCTCTACATGGGGTTCCCTTGGGGTGCACCCGGAGGCTCCAACTGGTGCAGAATGCGGCCGCGCGGGGGATTATGGGAGCGACGGGGCGCTCCCATGTGACTCCTCTCCTGCGCAAGCTACATTGGCTCCCGGTGGACTTCCGGGTGCGCTTCAAGGTGTTGGTGATCACCTTTAAAGCGCTCCATGGCTTAGGGCCAGTGTATCTACGGGATCGCCTCCTGCCACCAATTGCCTTCCACCGGCCAGTTCGCTCCCACAGAGAGGGCCTCCTCAGGGTGCCGTCGGCCAGGCAATGTCGGCTGGCGACCCCCAGGGGGAGAGCCTTCTCTGTGGTAGCACCCACCCTCTGGAACAATCTACCCCCAGAGATATGAGTGATCCCAGACCTCTGGACTTTTCGTCGGGCTCTCAAAACCTATTTTTTTCAGTTAGCCGGGCTGTCCTGATTTTATGATTGTTTTAAATAATTTTGATATGGTTTTAATTGGAATGTTTTAAATTAATGGGCCAAATTTATTTAATTATTTTAAATTTATTTTAACTTTGGTATATAAAATGTTTTATTTTTTGGCTGTTCACCACCCTGAGTCCGAAAGGAGAAGGGCGGTATAGAAATTTGAATAAAGATAAAGATAAAGAAAGATAAAGATGAGAAAAAAATAATTATTTCTACATCGACTACTTTTAAATTATTCAAAAATAATTGTCCTTCTATTTTCCCCTCTAGTTTTTCCCCTCATTGTAAAAAAATAATTATAGGAGTGACAGAAGAACACGGTGGAACTATGGAAGTTGGTATTACCTGTACCTTTCTTTCATGAAGAATTTCTTGAATGGGGCAGAACAGTTCCACAATAAAATACTTGTTGGAAAAATCTAGAATTTATTACCACTTGTGATAATCTTGCAAATACCATCTAAAATACCCAAGTGTAGATATATATGTGTACAATATCAAACCACTTTCAGAATTAAAATGGTAGAACGTTATTTCATGTTATTGAAGCTATTGATGATATCATATTACCGTATTTATTTTTGATATCTAAAAAAAGCCATGAGAAGCTTACTATTACAGTGAAAATGATCTGAATCTATTATGTTACTATTTTTTAATTCAAAAAGAAATTATAAATATGATTGTCCGAAGACATGATATTGATTTTATATTGATTTTTTAAAATTCTCCTCTCCCTCCATTTCCTCTATCCAGGCATGCCTTTCTGCTATAAGGAAAATCCTGGATGTTATATCTGATCTCAGCTTAGTATATGTTCATCATCTTCTGCTGCTTAAGTTCTTTTTACAATATCCTGATCTTATGGGAAGATTTGGTCACAGCATCCTTCAACTCTGGTTTTCCTATGAAGATTTCTCCCAAAATGAATATGAAGATGCTGCCACAAGAGGTTCTGTTGACTTTTCTGACTCTTCAATCAACTTTAATAGTTTGATTTGCTTGCTAAAAGCCAATCCCAGTGCTATACTTGTATTACTGGTATGTGATTTTACAAAAATGAACCAAATTATAATCTAAAATTATTTAAAGTATAGATCTGTTTCCAGGATATAAAATGAAGTATAGTTTATACTATACATAAATTCTCTATTCTCTGTTAACCATTTTCTGTAGAATTTGAAAAACAGAATAAGAAAGACTTTAAAGTGAGGAAAATGTTTTCAGTATTTCTTATTTTATTACATTTAGCAATAGTATTTTCCATTCCCCCCTGCCCAGCATTTTGGTTTTGGTTTCTCATTAAATGTTCATATTAATGTCTGTAACATAAATGTAAATAATGTTATCTACATAATTGAAGACTGAGTTGTTTTCCCACTCAGGATCTAGTCTGCTTTGGCACCAATGAAGTAGCTCAAAAAGTCTTAATTTCACTGAAAAATTTCTTAAGAATAGCTGAGGATATCCATGTCTGTGACCTTCTTCGAAGCCAGTTTCTACAGATTTTGCAACAGCTTTTAGTAGAAAATAATTCCAGTATTTCACAAGGTGAATAAACATAAATAAGTACCAACTATTCCAGGGAAATTTAATTGTGAAATGCTATTGGATGTATTGATTTATTGAATTCTCTATAGGTATGTATTTGAGCAAGATAATATTTTTAGTCGGCAGCTGACTTTTATAGTTAGCAATGCCCTTCTATTCATGAGTTCCGTATTCAGCACACATAGAAGAAACACTGGTAATTCTTCCTTTCTGCTTTGGAGAGGAATGGTCTGGCACAGCTTGATTATCACTGAGACACTTTTCATAACTCTGATATAATGTTAATATTTTTCTCTGTTTTCAGGACATACAAATAGATCATTTTTATATTAAATCTTATTAATTAATTGTACACCCTTGAGATTTAGTGTAGTATGGTACTTGAGCAGGGGTGGGACCGAAAAATTTAACAACCAATCTGCTGCACGGTTGCTGGGTGGGCATGGGCATGGGGGCATGGCCTACTCAGCCTCCTGCACCACGGCGGGGGGGGGGGGGGCGTTTTTTCCCTCCAGAGGCTTTCCTGAAGCTTCCAGGGGGGCGAAAACAGCCTCCCCGGGCACCGGAGGCCCTCTGGAAGCCGGAAACAGGCCTGTTTCTGGACTTCCGGTACTTCCAGTAGACCCGTTTTTCACCCTCCAGAGGCTTTTCTGGAGCCTCCAGGAGGGCGAAAACAGTCTCCCCTGGGCATCGGAGACCGGAAACAGGCCCGTTTCCCGACTTCCGGTAGGCCTGTTTTTCACCCTCCCAGAATGTCTGCGCACTCCCTGCGCTTACCTCGCATCTAAAATGGGCCACGTGGAGACTCTTGGGCGGGGTCAGACAGTCCTTGTAACTACTGGTTCGATGAACCAGATTAAAATTAACATCCAGTTTGCCCGAACTGGTCCGAACCGGCTGAATCCCACCCCTGTGCTTGAGGTACTGGACAAGCAGCATGGAGTCCACCTTTAGCTCTGGAAGCTCACTGGATATTTTGGGGGCAGTCTCTTTCTGTCAGTCTAACCTACCTCATTTGGTTGTTGTGGGGGATGATGACGATGACAAAATGCTATATATATTGCTTTGAGCTTCTGAATGAAAAGATGAGACATAAATCTAATAAATCTGGGTTCCTATAATAAAAATTATATAGTAAACTACATAGGCTGCCATTTCAGATATAAAATGAGACAATACTTTGCATTAATGCAACGGAGATTTGACTGTTTTTGAGTAGCAAACTGAAATATGTAAAATTTAGGGAAACCTACAAATCTACAACACTGCTGCTTTTTTGTGTCAAATGATTACAAACCTAAATTGAAATGAAAAGATAGATATATGCCCATTTATAAAAGCAATGCTTAATTCAACTGACTAATTCATATTGTAGCTTTTATTTGGCTTTCTGGGTCAATACTTTGTAACAAAGGGATTTAGTGGAGATAATCTAGTTACATTCTGACCTCAAATGGCTATACACTTATACTAAATTAACTTGAGTGAAAAAAAGCCCACCACTATGTATGAGAGTTTGGTTCAAAAATGTCATTAAAATACAGGTGGTACTCAACATACAACAGTTTAGTGACTGACATTACAAGGGCACTGAAAAAAGTAACATGATCATTTTTCACACGACTGTTGCAGTATCTCCATGGTCACATGATCAAAATTCAGACACTTGGCAACTGATTCATATTTATAATAGTTACAGTGTCTCAAGGTCATGTGATTATCTTTTGCAACTTTTTGACAAGCAAAGTCAATGCGGAAGCCACTTTTACTTAACAACCATGTTATTGAATAACTGCAGTGGTTCACTTAACAACTGTAGCAAGAAAGATTGTAAAATGGGGCAAAATTCACTTAAAAATGTATCGCTTATAACAGAAATTTTAGGTTCAATTGTGGTTGAGAACCACAATTGAACTTGCATGTTTTCCTGCGTTTTCCAATTATTGCTTCATGGGGCTTTTTTTTTTTGTTTTGTTTTAGTAAGCCAGAATGTGCCACTTTTGTTAAATCTCCTTTTCCTGGTTCAGCTGAGATATGCAACAGAACAAGAGTTGGATAATACAGGTTTCAGACTGCTTCGCTTAGGTGAGTGTCTAAATTTGTTTTGGATATTTGAAGTAGGGATAACAAGAATGTAGAATTTGCAAGCCAAAATAGATAGATCCTTCCTTCCTTCCTTCCTTCCTTCCTTCCTTCCTTCCTTCCTTCCTTCCTTCCTTCCTTTCTTCTTTCCTCCCTCCCTCCCTCCCTCTCTAGTGAATTTAATGACATTTGCAATTACATTTTAAAAGAAATTAAATACATATTACAGTGGGCTTCTTCAGGTGCACAATGCCTATAGAAATTACATTTCTTTCTTCTGTAATAGTGTAACCAACTCTATTCCTCCTCCCAACTTTTTCTAAATGTTATAATCATATCAGCTTTTCTTCAGCATTGCAGTTTGAGAATGATTGGTTTTCTTTTTTTTCTTTGTATCACTTAAGAGAAAGGATGTTTTATGAATACATAACCATTACATCATTATTTCAGCATAAACAACCTTATACAAAGGATAGAAAAAGGATAAGAATAAAGAAATTAAGTCATGGGATAAGAAAAAATGTATAATTTATAATAATTGTATATAATTAAATCTAATTTATATCAACATTTACCCTCTCACTGCAGGTTTTTATTCTTACAAAGCATCTTTGCCTTTTTCCCCTTTAAATTCTTCATCTATCTCAGGATCTCATTTAGTCCATCTAGCCATTATTCCTTTGCTCCTCCCCTTCTTTTCTTGATTATTCACTCCAACTCATTTGCACAGATAACTAACTACAGGTGTACTTGACTTACAACATTTGTTTAGCAACCTTTCAAGGTTACAATGGCATTGAAAAACTGATTTACAGCCTATCCTTTGCATTTATAACTTATAACCATTACCGAATCCCTATAATCACAGTAGAAATTTGGGTGCTTGGTAACTGGCATGTATTTGTGACAGTTGCAGCAACCAATGGTCACATGATTGCCATTTACAGCCTTCCCAACCAGTTTCCAACAAGCCAAGTCAATGGAGGAAGCTGGATTTGCTTAACACCCATATGATTCACTTAACAACTGCAAGGATTCGCTTTACATCCGTGGCAAAAAAGGTCATAAAATCAGGCATTACTCACTTAACAATTGCTTTGCTTAGTAATAGAAATTCTGTCCTCAATTGTGATTGTATGTCAAGGATTACTTGTAACTGTAGATACAGATTAAAAAACTGACTTTTTATTGGAAAGTTGAAAGAGGTGTGAAATTTCAGACATTTTGAGTGATACACTAGGCCAGTGTTGGTGAACCTTTTCGGCACTGAGTGCCGAAACAAGAATGTGCACGCACGAATGGTGGAAACTGGAAGAGAAGCCACCCGGTGCGCATGCGCATGCTGGGAAGATGATCTTCTGGTTTCCAGCGTGCGCATGCACACCAGCCACCTGATCTTCTCCTTTCTGGCACACACGTGTGTGCAAAGACCAGCTGGCCGGCATGCATGCGTGCGCCGGAACCCGAAAGAACAACGGGCAATTACTCATGTGCCTGGAGAGATGGCTTTGTGTGCCACTTCCGGCACGTGTGACATAGGTTCACCATCACGGCACTAGGCTTTGTATGTCATGTTAACAACTATCCTCCAAGGCCACAACTTCCGTTGTCCCAATTTTGGGAGATTTTTTATTGTATCACTTAAAACCTTTTTTCAAGGGTCCAACCAATTCTGGGTGACCTTTACCGATTGCAAATAGAGTGCTCACACTTATTGAATCCCCAAATTTATAGAACTTATAAAGGCAGTTATATAATAAGGGAGATTCCTCAATCAAAGAGGGCAATCTTTTTTCTTTTATAGTGGTGCAAATCTCTTTTTCAATAGTGGCAGTATTTTTGGAATGCATTTTCCAAAAGTGCATTTGGAATGCATCTGCATATATCAGGAGACAACACACTAAAATAGTAATGATGAAAATTGTGCTTTCTGAAATAAGTATTTAGTCAACAAGAACAAGGTTTTTTTTTTTGTTCTAGCTTGTGCCAGGCATCTGCTTTCTTAGCTTCAAAACCAAGCTCCTTGAGCCAGATTGTCACTATTCCTCTATAATGTTTTTCTGAGGATAACTACAACAGCTTAAACCGAATGATAGTGAAAAATTGCCACAAAGGTGCTAATTACTAAGCACAGCTGTGACTATATTCACTACGGGATTGCTCTTCTGTTTTTTTGAAGCAGTTGGTCTTGTTCGTGACAATGATGACATTTAAACTTATCTGATTGGTAGTCTGTGTTCGTGTAGCTATCCCCAAAGATTTCGCATATTAAAATCTGTAAAGGATGACTGTTATACTGACTGCAGTATTTCTGTTATGCAGTTATCAATTTGTGTGGGAAATGTAATCCAACAGACACTGACATTCTTCAGCCATCCCTGAACTTCCTTTATTGGAGCCTTCAGCAGACAATTCCTTCCAGCCAACAAATAGGTAAAAAGTAAAACAATTGCTGTGTTGTATGTGATAGAATGAATACTTTTCCCTAATAAGGACTTAGGGTCATAAATTATTTTCAGGATGGATGTTTCAAAAGTGCTTTTTTTTCCCCTTCAAAAGGCTACTAGACTGTTTTTTATTTGAGAAAGAAGATGTTTCACTTCATATTCAAGAAACTTCATCAGTGATGCTTCTTGGATGAGAAGTGAAACATCTCCTTCCTCAAATAAAAAACAGCCCAGCTGCCTTTTGAAAAAAAACATATTTGAGGCAAGTATAAGAAAAGAAGTAAGATGGCTCCCTTATTATTAATGTTCCTCTGCCTATTATTTTTTTCTTTTAGTTTTTCTTTTATAGTTCTAAATACTTTAAAAAAATTATTATATAATAGTTTTATAAAATGACGTGTATTTTTACTGGATTGTTGTATGCTGCTTTCTTGCGATGGGCAGATAGAGAATAGGAATAGAATAGAATAGAATAGAATAGAATAGAATAGAATAGAATAGAATAGAATAACTTTATTTTCACTTTGAATGTACATTAATCGGCATACATTAAAATGAAATAGACAGACAGATGTGTTGTATACAGCAAAGACCCTATCTAGTTGTAGTTCTCTTCTTTATAATTAATGCTTCTCTAAAATTGTATATTGTTGAGTTCAGATTATCAAGTATTGCATGTCTTTAGCTCAGCAAGTTGAAGTTTAGCTTTGATATTAAAACAAATATGCAAATATGCAAAATTTCCTCATCCATAGCAACTCTTATAGTAGAAACTAGTAACTAGTTGCACTTGAGCCAATTATTGAGCCAAGGTTATTTGATTCTATTGTGTACTAGAATAAGCACATCATAGTTAAATCTTTTTTTAAAAAAATCTCTGTTATGTGATGGAAAAAATAAAATATGTACATTCAGAGACTTATTTTCTGCTATTAAAGATAGGTACCAATATAGAACTGTTTGAAAATAGGAATGCTATTTATTATTTCTATTCAAAGATTTAGTGGTGGGGGCAGCTGTCTTACTGAACATAATATAACTAAAATATTTATTTTAAAAATACACCTGTTGTTTTTTAAAGAATATGCGTTATTGTGTTATAGTATCTGTGGAAACTCTTTCCATACCACTCAAAAGTATTTTTAAAAATAGTGTTCTCTTTTTGTGTATAATCTCCAGAGACAAAAATATACAATTTACTGAGATTTGCTAGGATCTTTAGTATAGATCAAGAGCCTTAGACCCATGGTATTTTGTTCCTTTTGATTTCAGTACTAATTTGTAATTATACCTGGTTGCTACTGACTTAAGTTATACTTGTTACACCTACAGCTTGTTGAATCCTTTCTTCTTTTACAGTGGTAGTATTGTTACTTTCCAATAAATCTTTGATAGAGCTCCTTGAGAAAGTCCTCTACTGCACCTGGATGGCAACCTCTTTCTCTGAACCTGTCTTCTCCTCATCCATTGAATCACTTATTTGTTCTGCTTGGCTTTTGACAGCTTCACTCCTGACTCAACAAAATATTTACAGTACAGAGGTTAGAAACACCGGTTCTCTGGGCTTGGTGGGCATGGTGTGGCTTGGTGGGCATGGCAGGGGAAGGATACTGCAAAATCTCCATTCCCACCCCACTCCAGGGGAAGGATACTGCAAAATCCCCACGCCCTCCCCACTCCTGGGGGAAGGATATTGCAAAATCTCCATTCCTGTCCTACTCTGGGGCCAGCAGTATTTGCTGGTTCTCCAAACTACTCAAAATTTCCGCTACCGGTTCTCCAGAACCTGTCAGAACCTGCTGGATTTCACCCCTGGAATAGACAGAGAAATATGAAGCTCCTTTGGTTGTATTGTGGGATAAATGTAAGGTAGCAAATTATAGAGTTAGAAAACACAGAGCATGGAAATGAATTTGTGAATCTTAGCAGAATGTTTACTAACTAGATGGGAAAATGGAAGATGATATTGTTAGATATTCAAATGTGGTTTTTGTGCAGAATGAATGCTTGTTGATAAAAGTGAAAATTATTATATATATAAATATACTGTATTGTATACTATATTGTATAGTGCTGCCTATTTTGTTAATATGGAAATGAAAGTTTGGTATATCAGGAAAAGCATAAAAATTAAATGCTGTAGGAATGAATTAGAACAATAACTATTGTCACTTTAAATATACATTAATTGGCATACATTAAAGTGAAATTTCGTTGCATACAGCTCTCAAAGGGTCACTAAAGAGTTATTTAAAAAGTGTTGTTAAAAGAAAAAGAAACTCTGCAGAAAGGATGAATAATGTGCTTTGACCATAGTGATAACCATAAACAGTATAAGGTGAAGTGATTTGGTCATATAGAGAAAATAAGCTGTAGGACTCCTGGCGAAGTTCTTTTTTTGAGTGGGAAAATACTGAACAAAAAAAAATACATCTTCTGTGCATCTGTCCTCAACCAATTCATTTGATTCCTTTCTGAAAGGTTCATCACATGATCTCCTTGGATGTGGACAAGGTCTTCAATGCAGCTGCATACAGAAAAAAGAGCATATTATTCTTTGGTAAGTAACATCACAAAAAATAAATATGTGAACACAAAATATCCTAAGGATATTCTTAACAGTAAAAAATAGAAGTTCTTGGGAGTTCTCCAACAATATTACAGGTGTAATAATAGCCAATATTTATCAATATCACAGTTTCCCATCCTCTTTCATACCTCATGAATTTAATGCAATTTCTTCATTATGCTCCACTTAACACATGAATTTAGTATACTTTACTTTCATTGATAGGATGATTTTTTAATGTGCATATATTAGATAAAAATCCAATACGAAGAACTAAAACTTGAACAAGAGAGAGCATAAATTCAAGTCCCTGCTGGTAGCTATTGTTTTCAACTGAATATCCTTATGACTAATCCTAGTTATGCTATACTATATTAAAATGGTGATTTTCTCAATTTTTGTGGCAGCAGACATATATTGAAAATAACATACATAAAAATTAAGCAGGAAATTTATTCTTCTGCAACGTTTTAGTTGAATTTTCATTGTTTACTGATCTCTTTGAAAAATAGTAGCAAATCATTTTTTCAAAAAACAGATCGATAAAATTGATAGAATATTTAGCCCCGCCCCGGTACATAGCAACCCCCCCCCGGAGATCTTAATTATGCTGGTTAATGACCGCAATAAAATAATTTACTACCTTTTAAAACTGAAAACTAGGACTTTGGGCTAGTTAGTGGGCTTTCCAGTAAGGAGACTACATACTGAACTGTCCAAATACATGGATTTTTATGTGTAGCCTAGGATCTCTGAAGTGTATGAGGGAAAGACTTATTTTATACTAATAATTGGTTTTATATACAGTTAGCATCCTTCAGTTTTTGAGAGCCTTCTTTAAGCAGAACCTCTGTTCATCCTTTGTGAAGTTTATTGTCCAATCTACAGATGAACAGGAAAAGGAACTGCCACAGTCAAAAGAGAATATTTCCTTGTTTCCACTGGCTATGTGGCATGTACTGTCTTTGGTTGCTAGATTACAAAACCTACTTGTCCAGGTAAATTTTACTCTTAATATGGAATTGAAATATTAATTGTAGGACTCAGCAAAGCTGATTTATTTCAAATGAATGGAGAAGTGTAAAGAGAATACAATCAAGTACACTTTTTCTCACTTTTGAACTTTCTAATGATGCAAAAACTACCAGAAACAATTATTCATAAAGGTATAGATTTATTCTCAATGTTGTAAAGCCACTGTCTCTTGCATCTGACACCTATTTGTGAGAAGAATTTTGGAACATTCAACAGGATCCATAGGTACATGCATTTCCCCCAGTCCCTTGACCAAGTCAATATTAATTCCAGCTGCCAATGGGAAAACACTAAAAGCATCACTTCTCTACTTCCTTGTTATTCCTTTGCTATGTTTTCTTTTCTGCAGCAAGGAAAATGGTTTTTAAAAGATTACTGTGCAATGATATGGTAATGTCATCCCACAGAACAGCCAAAAAGCAACAGATGATTGTGACATGCTGTTGCTTTAAATTCATGAAGGACGAGGAATCCCAGGAGCTGGGATGAGAAGTAAATTCACGCTTCTTTTCTGTTAAGTAGAAAATTGATTGGCTTGGTGCCACAAAAGAAGGACAGCAAAATTGTTTTTGCTGTATTTCCTTTGGAGTAGGAACAGGCCTGTTATAGTTCCAAATTGTCTCTGCATATTGAACAATCCATGATACTGGGGCAAATGAGGCAAATTCCTTTGCTTGTGAAGGACTTCCTAAATGTTAGAGCATTTTCAAATATTTTATGTCCTATGAGTCTCAAGACAACCTTAAGATTATGAATTATCTTTTTACTCACTTCTGTTATAATTTCAGGGATACCTTTTAGATGAATTTGATAATGTATTCTCTCTTTTATGTTTACAGAAGGACTTTTTGCTATCACAGACTGTTATTGGATGTTTTGAGGTCTTGTTGGAATATCTGCACCTGAAAAATCAGAGCACCGGTACAGCTTTCAATATCTTTGTGTATTCTTTATTAGTAAAAAATGCTTTACATTGAAATTATTTTGCTTTGCCTAAATGGCTTGCAATCATTGGAATCTCATCACTAAAGTGGACATAAACCTAGTAATATAAAATATTTTTGTACTGAAATGAAGATTTACAGTATTTCAGATATTTAATAGTTGCCAAGATAACAATACTTTATAAAGAAAAATAAAGAGTTTATAAAGAAAAACATATCAATTTGGGTATGGCTGGGTGATGGTATAAAGATGTTATAAGTCTCCAGTGCAGAAACGAATGCATACCATCCTAATTCCCATACTCTTCATGCTATCTCGAGTTTACTGGGATGTTAGTCTTTTGGGAAATGGACTGGTTTTCATGGAAAAAATCATGGATAAGGGCAGCTTATTGAAGTTTATAATTTCCAGTGAAATAAAAGCAGAATTAACTCGACTGAACCATGTTTTATATTTTACACATGGCAGAAAATCTTAATAATCTATTTTCATTACTGAATAATATAGCAACTCTCCTAGATTTTATATTATCTGAATAGATCTTTTCTTCTACTATTATATTTTTGTTTTGAATGACTTATAAGTAAACCTTGACTTATGACCACATTTGGGACCAGAATTTCTGTTGTTAAGGCAGTTCTTAAGTGAGTCATGCCCAATTTACAACCTTTTTTATCATGAGCCGTGGTGGTGCAGTAGTTAGAGTGCAGTACTACAGGCTACTTCTGCTGACTGTCAGCTGACTGCAATTTGGCAGTTCAAATCTCACCAGGCTCAAGGTTGATTCTGAGGTGGGTAAAATGAGGACCCAAATTGTTGGGGGCAATATGCTGACTCTATAAACAGTGTAGAGATGGCTGAAAGCACTGTAAAGCAGTATATATGGTAAGTCTAAGTGCTATTGCTATTGTTAAGTAAATCACTACAGTTTTTAAATGAATCATGCTGTCATTAAGAAAATCTGGCTTCCTTCATCGACATTTCTTGTCACAAGCCAGTTAAGGTCATAAATGGTGATTGAATGACCCTGGGACAGTGCAACCTTCATAAATACATGCCATTGTCAAGCACCCAAATTTTGAATATGAGATGCTACAGCAGACATAAATGCAAGGACCAATCATAAATTACTTTTTTCAGTGCTGTTGTAACTTTGATGGTAATTAAAAGATTTGTTTTAAGTCAAGGATTACCTGTAGATTGTTTAAATTGTGGGCAGCATATAAAGAGTACTTTTTTGAGAGAAATTAATTATTTTACTTCCATTGTTTTTCCTCTGTTATTTTTTAAAAATCTTGTTTGCTGGTATAAAACTAGACTTAACTCAGTACAGAATGAATAATACATTTATTTGAGGATTATTTTCTTAGATTTCTTTCTAAGATATTTGTGGTAAATTTTTCCACTTCCAGCATATCATATTGCCTCACACCCATGGAATAAATTTTTGTTGATCACACTTTTAGATGGTAATGAGAATTCCTTTCTTAACTCAGAAATTCTTAGACTCATTAGTTTGGTGAGTATGATGGTTGTTAACCATTAATTCCCATTGTGTTATTCAATTGCATTATGACTGTTTTAACTGAATTGTTCCATTTAGTTATCACTGGCAAAACATGAGTGAAACACCATTTATAACACAGTGAGGACTGGATTATGCTGTAAACTTGGAAGAGCCTTAAATATGCATATGTTTTTGTTAAGCTTAAATTTACAGGGAATGTAACCTTATTGTATTTCTTTAATCCAAATAAACTCTTAAATGCAGCCACTATAATTCTGATTTTGATCCAAGCAGGTGTATTAGAGAGGATACACTCAATTTCTTTGCTTGAAAACGCTAACAATTCCCTCTATAATTATTATAATTTTTCTCTAGCAAAGCGAATAGAAGTTTGTTGAAACATTTGTTAAATAAGGTTAATGGACTTAATATATAATGTTAAACCAGAAAATATGATTTATAAATAACACTGTTCATAGAAGCACTATCAAACAAACTGCATAATAATTTAGCACAAAATGTGAGTCTAACCCTTGTGCATTGGTATGATTTTGTTCAAAGGAATGTTGTACATATTTGAATGAAAGGATGCAATTTCCATTGCTTCAATCAAAATCTGACTGCCATGGATGATGTTCAATTAAAAATCCCCCAAAGATTAAAACTATTTAGGAAATCTGTTTATTCATATTCATCAGTTTCAGCTGTTTAGATGTTCAACAGTAAAAAAAAACCAACATTCTTAGGGCTCAGGAACATCCTAACTTCCCTGGTATGAGAATAGCCATTACAGTAACCATTTAGTTAGCATAGGAATACACATTACCCTCATCTTGCCATGAGCCTTCATGTAAGCAATCTACATTTGTCTTTTCTTGTGCTATGTGAAAAGTTATGTTTTAGGACTTCCACTGAGTCAAGCAGTGCTATATAGTCTGTATGCTGCACTTCATTTTCTGTAAATAAATGGCTTCACTCCAATTGGCTACTTTGTGCCATGGCAGAAATGGCCCCTCTGCTTCTGTCATTGGTTGCTCTTGTGAGATATAAGACCCAAATATTTTAATCCTCACAATTCATAAACAAGTCTGGTTCACAAAATCAAAGGTTTATTGGAGATAAAATGAAGAAAAATAAAAAACGGTTGCAAGCGTGGCCTCTTAGACCCTTTCCAAATGGATTGAAGTCAAAGAGCGCAAAAAGCAGTTTTCAAGCTACACATTTTATACTCCTACACAATGCACACCCGCCTAAGAATCCCTTCCAACTCCCCTTTATTCTTCTAAGTCATTCTTCAAGTTGTTTTACACTTTAAAGGGTCATCTTGACATTTTCTGCCTAACAACAACTATCTTATCATGTTTACTTGTACTGATAATGGTCTTGCCCAAGGCGTAGGTTTCTGTCTCCAAGGGAGCTTTTAGCAAGTCATAACACATTGTCTCTACTAATTACAATTTGTGGTCAGTTTCCAACAGTAAGAACATCATAGCTTTTTAATACATTAAACACTTTTATACACTTTTATACAAGAGTAACTTATTACCCATTTCCTTCACTCTTCTACATTATCATTTTGTCTGGGTTGCTGGAATACCTGTTGCATTTTGAAGAGGCCTTCCCAAAGTGAATTAGTGAAAAGATTAAAGTGAAAGGCTGGACTTTTTCTTTTAATAGGCTCACTGGTAAACTAGTGAAAAGTGTATTTTTTTAAAAAAGCAAGATAAAAAAGAGTTCTGCTAATTTCTCCTATTAGCTGAAGTGAAAGTTAGGAAGATTAAACTGTTTTTCCTCCAGCAATCCAATAGTGGATGCCATGGATGGAAGGTGTCAAGTCTCAGAGGAAACAGCATATGTGAACAATCAATGGAAATATATCATCAAAAAGACTTGGCTGGGAGGGATAAAGAATGATGGGCCTGGTAGCTCAGCAGACTAAAAGCATTGTAATTAACACCAGCTGTCTGCAATTACTGTAAGTTCGAATCTCACCAGGCTCAAGGTTGACTCAGCCTTCTATCCTTTCTAAGGTAGGTTAAATGAGGACCCAGTTTGTGGGGGCAATAAACTGACTTTGTATAAATATACAAAAGTATGAAGGCTATTGCTTAACGGATTGTAAGCTGCCCTGAGTCTCCGGAGAAGGGCGGCATATAAATCAAAGAAAAGAAAAAGAAAAAAAAAGAAGGAAGGATGGCAGCAATCAATGGCTATAATTAATAACACCCATGAACACCAAAACTGAAGAACAGATTGAAATCTTGAGAGCAACTTCTTAAGCCAGCTTCATTTATTGAGGGAGACAAGTAGTGTAAAGCTGCCTTGTGCCCTTTGACTAATAAATCTTCTCTACCTGTTTGTTAGGCTTACTGCATAATTCTATGTGCATCTACTTAGAATACCATATATTCCAAAACTTAAAATGTAAAGACTTCTATGTTTGATAATTGTGCAATCATAAAGTTTGGAAATTCTGAAATATTTCCAAAATATCATTAAATGGCAAAAAATACAAATTTGGTTCATTAATCTATTACTAAGGGAAGGTTTATCCAAATTTTTAAAATTTGGTTAATTCTGACATCTATTTTTAAGTATTGCTTAAGAATCTGTTTCAATAAAGCTTGTGGCAGTTAATGTCTGTGTTTTTGCTGGATAATAACTTTGTATAAAAAAGAACACGGCGGGGGGAGGGGGGGCGAAAGCCCTACTAAGCAGGTATATACAAAAGTATGAAGGCTATTGCTTAACGCATTGTAAGCCACCCTGAGTCTCCGGAAAAGGGCGGCATATAAATAAATAAATAAATAAATAAATAAATAAATAAATAAATAAATAAATAAATAAATAATCAATCCACTAAAACTAAAATACAACTTTTCTAAGTTTATGAAATATCAGGACATCAGGACTGTTTCTGAAATTGAAATTAGCCATATTCTTGAAGAAGCAGCTCATACCAACGTGCTAGAACTTTCTAATGACACAATCAGTGCTCTTCGCTCGTTTCTTCTTCAGGTAAGAATTCTGGAAATGAAGAGATAGAATGTAACTTAAAGTGAAGTTAAACAACTGGCTGTGCTTCCTGCTTCTGCATTTCTTGTCAGATTGGTTTCTGTAAGGGCTAACTCTTAAAAAATGTACTTTACTTTAGATATAGTGTGGCCTGCTTATCTGAGCCTCTTTTTTTATCTTTTACTTTCAATAAAATACTTAGTTTGTTTTTCATAGTAATATTGCTGTAAGTACATGTTTGCATTTATTTTATGTATTTAATATCTAATTAAATAAAATCCCCATTCCCTCCCCACTCCAGGGGAAGATTATTGCAAAACCTCCATTCCCACCCCATTCCAGGGGAAGGATACTGCAAAACCTCCATTCCCACCCCACTCTGGGGCCAGCCAGAGGTGGTATTTGCTGGTTCTCCGAACTATTCAAAATTTCCACTACCGATTCTCCAGAACCTGTCAGAACCTGCTAAATTTCACCCCTGAAGTACGGTCTGTTTTGTAATTGAGTATGAGGCCTTGCAGTTTTTTGCCTAATCTACCAAAAAGAGAAATTTCTCATTTCAAAAGAAGGAAAACACATTGAGTCTTTTTGTGCATAGGAAGTTACGTGGAACCCCGCTATATGGCTAAACCTTGGACTGTTTTTGCAATTATAGGCATTGAAGAAGGAGAGCCATGTTAGTCTATAGGCGCAAAAAATCAGGAATTTGGTAGCACCTTTTCTGATTTACATATGTTAAAAGACATACTTTGTGAATTGAAACTCACTTCATTACGTGCAGCAGTTGCAGTCTACAAAAGCTTATTATGCCTTTCAGTAATATTGTCTAGTTGGAAAAAAGTCCTTCAAGACTTTCTGATTTATTGCAATTGTGGTAATCGGAGGAAATTTCAACACTGAAATTCTGTAATTTCTCTTTTTTATGTCAGCTTCAAAAAATAAAGTATGAAGTGGATTCAAGCAAAAAAGCTGTGATCCAATCGTTGTTGGAGAACCTCCCACCCATAAACAGGCCTCAATGGACCCATCAAGGCATGATGTATCTTTTTTCAGAGGATATCTATAGAGATATTAGAGTGAAGTACAGTCTGCTTTGTAGTTGAATGTGAAGCCTTGCAGTTTTCTGCCTAATCTAGCAAGAAGAGAAATAGTTTTATTATCTTGAATTTTTTTTGTGCTTTTGACCTCTTTATCATTTGAAGTGATGTAAAATATCAGCATTAGATATAGATGAATATAGAGGTAGTCCTCAACCTACGACCACATTGAGCTCAACATTTTTGTGGTTAAGCGAATTTTGCTCCATTTTACGACTTTTCTTGCCACAGTTGTTAAATGAATCACTGAAGTTAGTAACACGGTTGTTAAGTGAATCTGGCTTCCCCATTGATTTTTCTTGTCAGAAGGTCACAGATAATCATATGACTCTGGGACACTGCGGTTGTCATAAATATGAACCAGTTGCCAAGTGCCTGAATTTTTATTAAGTGACTGTGAGGATGCTGCAACAGTTATAAGTATGAAAAACGGTCATAGATCACTTTCTTCAGTGCCATTGTAACTTCAAACAATCACTAAATGAACTATTGTAAGCGGAAGATAATCTGTACTTATGCGCGATGTTACATGCAAGATAGTATTTTGCTTATCTATATGCATAGAGTAGTAAAGTTAGGATCCAATTTTAATTTTCTGTGCTGAAAACAGTCTTTGCTTTCAGTGCTAACTTGACAGAGCAAAACCATTCTGTTGATAGAAAAAAATGAGAAAAATGAAAATCAGTTTCTAATTTGTTATGCCTGTCCTTTACTATTTTCCATTGTAACTAGGTAAAACAGAAGGATCTATAAATTCTAAAGTTTATAGTAATATTTATGTCTTAAATTCATACTATTAATTTGGGAGAATTTTATTTTTTAAAAATAAAAGTGATAGTCTGTGATACTTCAACGTGCCATTAACATTAAAGATAGGTTATAATCAAACCAGGGATCACTTTAGTAGTTAATAGTTCTTTTAATAGTGCTTTTAAGCATTTGTATAAAAATTCCTCTCGGGCAAAAAGGGAAAAGTTAACTTGGTAGAAGAAATAGGGGTTTTCTGATCAGATAATAGGTATTAATTCTTAACGAAAAAAACGTATGTCATATTGCTTATTTTGTCATTTCCCCCACTTGTCCATACTGCAGTTGCCTGTGGGGGAGATGTAGTCTGAGACTCCTTATTTAAGCTTTTAGCATTTATTCAAGTAGTTCTGAGTAAACTTACATAGAATTGTAGTTTAAAAGAACAGAACTCAGGCACCAAAGTAGATTTAGAAATTGAAAAAGGGTTCTAGACTATTTGATTTAAAAAATGCATAAATTTTCTCATTAGTGTATAATTCTTCCAACTTGGTTGTTCTTAACTCAAGTTTGACTTCAGATATCTTGGGAATGTGGCAATATCTCCCTCACATATTACAGACTGAAATGAGAAAAAAAATGAACCAACAGAACATAGTATTATAAATTGATAAATCACCTTGCATTTAAATTTTCTTAGCAGTTATAGACATACAGAAAAAATAATGCAGGTTATTTCTTTCCCCGGCAGAAAGATTTAGAAATTTCTTAGATGTTGAAATATAAATTCATAAATAAAAAGATTTAAAATCTGTTTAACATTGTTCTGGAAATGATATAAATAAAATTATACACTTCATTTCAAGGCTATTTTCTATGCTGTTGTTAAGAATTTGGAAGTAGTATATTCTTGTCTAATTCTCTTAAGTGCTTGATCTGTGTAACCTGTGTTATATAGCGTTCATACTCAGTGATTTGTTAATATAGAAGTACTGTTTTTTATAGCTAAACAATCACTTGCAGTTCAAGGATTTTAACAAGGGAAGGGATTTATAAAACTAACAAACTGAAAACAAGGAGTAAGAGTAATAAGGTGTTGGTTATCACCTTTAAAGCGCTCCATGGCATAGGACAGTGTTTCCCAAAGTGTGGTACGCGTACCCCCAGGGGTACGGGAAGAGTTTGGTGGGGGTACGCGTTGCACCGGAGTTTGGTGGGGATCACGTGGGAATATCCACTGCACCGTGCTTAGCTGCACCCACAGAACAAGGAAAGAAATAGGCGCGTATCGCAGTTTTTACACGGGAACTGGGGCAACTCATTATGGCGGGAACTTCTGTGCATCCTTCGCGCAGCTCGGGTTCGGCCATTTTTAAACTGCGGGAACATTAACAGTTGACGTTGAGCCGTGGAGCTGTTTAAACGCCGGAGAATTGCAGTGTTATCTAAGTGTTTCCCAAAGTGTGGTACGCGTACCCCCAGGGGTACCATATGTTTTTTATGAGGGGTACTCAGCGTTACAAAAATTATAGAAGGGGTACACATATGTCAAAAGTTTGGGAAACACTGGCATAGGACCTAGATATCTTCAAGACCGCCTGTAATAAGTGTTGGTTATCACCTTTAAAGTGCTCCATGGCATAGGACCTAGATATCTTCGAGACCGCCTGCTGCTACCGACGGCCTCCCATTGACCTGTGCGCTCCCACAGAGAGGCCTCGGGGTGCCATCAGCCAAACAATGTAGGCTGGTGACCCCCAGGGGGAGGGCCTTCTCTGTGGGGGCACCTACCCTCTGGAACCAGCTGTCCCCAGAGATAAGGAGAATCCAAGATCTCAGTGCCTTCCGCCGTGCCCTTAAAACTTTCTTTTTTCAGCAAGCCGGGCTGTCCTAACACTTTTTTAAAAATATTTTTAATGGTTTTGTCATTGCTTTTAATTATGGGGCCAAATATATATATATCTTTTTAATTGTATTTTAATGTTTGTGGTTTATGTTTTTACTTTGGCTGTACACTGCCCTGAGTCCTCAGGGAGAAGGGCGGTATATAAATTTGATATAAAAAAAATATCTTATCCATATAAGATATTAAAATTTTAAGATGGAAAGGGAGTAAAGTTATTAGCTGAAAGGACAACAAAAAGTCTGTGAAGGGAAAAAAGATCAATACTAGGGCTAGCATATATAGGGTACCACTACTTCAAGAAGTCTGCTCCTAAAGTTTATGTGTCTATTAAAACATTGGCATATTTTCAAGATGTGATGGAAACTTGAAAAAAACAGGCTTCTTAATGAATAGCAGTGTGATACTCTGCTTGCATGATGTCAAAAATTTCCAAATAATTTTTAGAACATGTACAGTATTAGTAAATATTCCCCCATCCATCTCCGTGTTTAACTCAGTTCCTGGTACTACATGGTCATGGCAGTTTTCCTGGCAATAAGTAATATGTTTGTTTGTTTTTTAATTTCCTTCCAGCTTTTTCTAAAATCTTAGCTAGCCTATAGCTCCTGGATTTCTCAGGATCACTAAGTATTGACCAGGTCTGTTCCTGCTTAATATTTTTTTGAATTAAGTCCAAGTTGTCTAAGGTGCCTATTTGCCTTTAATCACTTTCATTCTCATCAGTGTTGGAAGAAATGTCTGGGTTCAGTTCCAAGTGGGGAGAAAGACACTGGAAACATAGATGCTATTTGGAAAGATGGTTTAATGGTGGGCAGGACCACATGGTTTGAGGTCATGGCAAAATGAGCACATGGGAGAGGGAGGGAGAGGGAGAGAGACCCTCTCTTGGACCCCGTCTTAGAGCTTCCTGTTCCTGTGAAAGAAATGTATTCTGATTGGTTGTCAGACTCCCATGGGGCCATGCAGGGGTAACTTTGTAGGTTGATTAAGTCCCAGGCTTGGTTGAATCTTGCTGAGTGATGCAATCTCCCAAGGTGCCATGTGGTGAGTTCTGTTGCTAGATGGGTAGAGGGCTAATCCTATTATGTCCTGAGGGCCATGTCTTAATCCCATCACCCTGGAGCTGAAGGGGGGGGCAGGGAGCTGCTTTGTCTTTAAAATATGTTTCTCCCTTTCTCATCCAAAGAAATATAATATTCTACCTTTCCAACATTTCCTAAAATATTTCATTCTTCTAGGAGTGGGCTGGGTGCTAACTTCCTTCAATAGTATGCAACAAACTATGATTATGTCTAAATGATGATGCACAAATGACAATGTTAGGATAGAAACTGTCCTTATATACTTTTGTCTAATAGGCTAATGAAAGTGTATAAGCTGCACAGTTTGCATCTTGATGTGTGTCTTGGCACTTGTCCCGTGGACACCCAATTTCAACTTTCTGTCTGCAGTAACATGAAAAAAATAACCTGAACAAACCAATAATTTACCCTTAACTCTAGCTCAGTGATTAGTATTTAAACTGATCGTAATTAAATCTTTAGTTCTCTTTTTTTAACAAATATAATTTTTGCATACAAGATGAACTCTGATTACAATATGCCATTTCTGTTATGCAGATCAAATGCTCAGTTTCTTAAGACTGGGGAAAAAATATGGAGTCATCTGTATGATGTATAGTTCACTAGTTTTGAAAGTTGCTCAACCATTCTCCACAATCCAAGAATCAATCAATGTGGTAAATAATTATTACCATTTTATTACTGAGAAAATATGATTAGGCTGGAACAATAGGTGCCATTTAGGTATAGAGAATAACTGCACTTTATAGCATCTCTAGAAATACCTCAAGGTGCAATCTCATGTTATTTTTCTGCATACAAGTCCCAAACCTACATATCTGATCTCCTAATGATTTGTTCTTTCTGCAGTGGAGCTGTGAAATTCAAATCACTAGAAGTAACAGAGAGCATCGCCATCAAGAATATTAATTTGTACTGAAACAGTATTTGACAGCAGGCATGTTTTTTATTAATATTTGTATTCCTCCTCCTTCAGCTACCATATTAACTCTTCACAGTTTAATTCTTTCAAATGCTTCCGGTGTTTTAACGTAAAAGCTTTCGAAAATAGTCTAGTGTGTTTCAATTCACGCTTCTGCTTCTGTAATTCAGAAAAGCACTGTTGGAAGGAAAAAGTCGCCTTTCCCTTTAAGGATTGTTGGAAGGCAGAGCTTTCCCTTCTTAAATTCAAAACTCCCGGCTGGGAGATTACTTCGCCAATGATTGGAGGTCAGCTGCTTGAGAGCAGAATTAGTTTATTGTTTATAGGAAGGCAGGCAAGAAACAAATACAAGCACAGCGTTCTGAGGCTAGCCTGTTTGAACTGTAAGAGTAACCCTTTTTTATATCCTAAAACGTCTTTTGATTTTCTATGTGACCCTTTAAAGTCTTTTGAAATTCTTTTGATTTGGCGTGTGAATCCTTTGATTTGTGTGTGTGATTGTTTTATGGTGTTGAAATCCTTTTTTTGTTTGTGATTGGGTTCTTCCGTCCTGGATCTGGCAAATAAATAATTGTTTTATAGTCCACTCTCTGTTTTTCCCAGCCCTTTGTAGTTGTTCATTCCCTATAATTATTCAGCTTGCTATTTCTGTGTTTTCTCCTTTTTCTCATGTGTTTAAATTACTTTGGCTTGATTTCTTTTCCTTTTTGGGTGTTTGTTTTTCTTTCCTGTGTCCCATACCTGTCTGGATGTTGCAGGCCCCTGTAATTTTGTCCTTCCTTTGTTGTGGAAAATAGGGTGGCTTCAGCTTCTTAATGGCCCATTGATAAAGGTGGGGGCTGAAACTCTGCCTGAGTTTCTGCTTATTTCTTTTAGGGGAATTTCCCTGCTCTTTTAATATTGAATTTCTCATATCTTCCAACAGTGCCTTACAACTGCAAGTCAAAAAACTGCAATTTGAAGGCGCCAACGACTAGTAAAGTTGTGGGGAGAGAAGGCTCCGCCAAAATTACAGGCGGAACTACAATACAGGGGACCCTGGGAAGCTGGTGGAGGAAGTGACGTATTAGTGTAGGGTATGTGGTTTGCTAACAGCAGGGCCAGTCAGCCGAAAAAAAAGCTCCTGGGAAAAGGAAGAGATGTTGCAGCATGACAGTCTCCTCGGAGTAAAGTCCTGCAGTGACGAATGGTTGTTGATTGAGGCAGCTGGTAAGGATTTTTGTTAGGGGTCTAGCAGCGATTGGTTGGATAACGAGCATTTCTCCCGATCTGATGCGGGGAAAATATTCGGGGTATATTGCTGTTGAACTGCAGATTTTGAGAGGTGATCTTGAACTGCAGGGCAAGCGGGAAAATACTTCATAGTTTGCCCAGCGCCGGTTCTCCGCGACTCAAATGCTACAGATAATATTGCACGACAGCGCTGGGGAAAGAGAGGCCTAAATGAGGTGTATTGTGGAGTCTAATGAATCTCTTAGGAGGGACAAGTAGAAGACAGAAGGTCTTCCCTCTCTTCCGCCTGTTGATAGGGTCTCTCTGTTTAATAGACGGTTAAGCAGTTTCGAAGCCCACGTGCCAAAATCCCCATTCTTTTATATTCCTTTCCGTTTTTAATCGTGGACCTAAACTCCCATAATTCAATCGGCATCTTTTAGACTCGCCACTCCACTCTCAGGAAAACAGCAAGACAATTAAATTGCCTGAAGCGGGACTTAGAAAAGCGAAGATTCCACCACGTTAATACAACGACTTTCGAGCCCAGCTTGACTACTGGTGGCTTCACAGACGTGTCAGTGTAGCGATTTTGCCAACAAACTAGATAAAAATTATTTTTTGTTATATGAATATATTTTGTAAGGCAATATAAATAAAATACCTACGCATTTAAATCTGTTCACCTAAAATGCTTGATTGCTTGGAAAAAGCTTTAAGTGCTGTAGTTATTTGCAAGTACAGTCTTTATATTCAGTTGGGAGCCTCCTCTTGAATCTATAAAATTCTCAGACAACTACAGGTGGTCTTCAATTTACCATCACAATTGAGCCCAAAATTTCTGCTGTTAAGTGAGACATTTGTTAAGTGAATTTTGCCCCATTTTACAGCCTTCCTTGCCACAGTTGTTAAGTGAATCAATGCAGTTGATGTTAGTGAATCTGTCTTCTCCATTGATTTTGCTTGTCAAAAGGTTGCAAAAGATCACATGACTTTGGGACACAGTATCGGTTATAAGTATGAACTAGTTGCCAAGCATCTGAATTTTGATCACATGATCATAGGGATGCTACAAAGTGTGAAATGGTCATAAGTCCCTTTTTTCAGTGCCATTGTAACTTTGAAAAGTCAATAAATGAACTATTATAAGTCGAGGACCACCTGTACTGGCATTCACCTTAATTTGTTTTACCACTTTGGGTTTAGCTTCAACATGGGCTGTCTACCTCCACATTGAAATAACATTAACTTTTAGAGGTAATAGAGTGGCTACTATATTGACTTTCTTCTTGAGGATCTATAAGTGTACTATTGAATTCATAGCTTCCCCAACCTTTTGAGGCTCTTGTGTTATTATCATTGACAAATTCTACTTGTCTATCTTATGAAAACCTTCATTGGGTTTTGTGCAGTGATCGATTCTTGTTCCTTCAGCCAAGACTAGATTAAAGATTAGATGTATTGGCAAATGTATTCAGAAAGATAGATTGTGTTGATTTTGTATATCTCTGGTTACCCAAAACATTTTTATTGTTTTTTACTCCCAATGTAATATCCTTAGGAAGTTTTCTCTTTTCCAGTGCTTTGGAAAGTTTATTCCTGCAGCTGTTAAGATATATCTTAGCACATTGTGATTTTTCTCATTTATGTTTTTTGGAAATATACCTAATTGAAGTGTCTTTGGTTTCAGTTTATATTTTATTTTGAGGATTTTTCAAAATAAATTGATGTATTATTTTCCAGTACTTTTCTGAGGTTTTTTCTCTGAGGCAAGTAAAAATGGTTGGAGAAGAGTTCATGGCTAAAATATGGAACTTGTTTATCTATTTTGAGCCCACCTTTATTGTACTTAAAAATAACTCAATGTGGCAAATGTATCTAATACTCCTATTTTCCCCACTACAACAACCCTGTGAGGTGAGTTGGACTGAGAGAAAGTGACTGGTCCAAAGTCACCTACCTGGCTTTTATGCCTAAGGCAGAACTAGAATTCACAGTCTCCTGATTTCTAGCCTGGTACCTTAATACTAGATCAAATTACCTCTTGTTGCTGATATACTTTACTACTATTTACAGATATAATTATAATGAGACCTAACTAGGTTGACTGTGTAGCTATTGTCTGTTATGGGGTGGATATGTTTTTAATGTGAATTATGTAAAACTCTTGTTTCCCTATCACTATCTTTCCAATATAGGATTTTAAGAATGGATTATTTTGTGGCTTGCACATTCCTCTTTACACTGATATTACCAAGAGGTATGACTACTGACACAGAGAAGAAAACCTCAGATTCAGGATTGGAAATCTGTATCCTTCTTCCAGTTTTGGGTCTTGGATTTGAAATTGGCTACCTCCATATTTCATAGATAGACTATGAGCAAGATGGAATTCCCTAGTAAATTGGGACAATTTTGAGGCATCATGTGGAATCCCTCTGGATTCATTAGAGACCCTTTTGAAGGGTCTGCAGTGTTACAGAGTTCCAGGATTGCTATAATCTGCAGTTTGACGAAGAATTATCTGGCCATAACAAAAGAAAACATTAATGTCTTCCTACCCAATGTGTTCCAAAATGAAGACCAAATCAAGTGTGTGCTCATCCATGTGTGTTGGAGCTGCAATTATTTCTGACAATCCCATGGTTGCCATAGAATCCATCAACACTGGAAAATCTATCCCATCCCCCAGTCATGGAGGTTGAAGTCATCCCAAATTGAAAGTCTTGGGAACTCCAATATCAACTTGAGATGAGTTTCAGGTGCTCATGAAGGGCCACTTCTAAACAGCTAGGTCAAGGATCTGAAACCTTAAGCACTCAAAGGGCCATTTGGACACGTTTCCCACAGAAAAGAAAACATCAGGAGCCACAAAACATGGGTGGGCATGGCCAACTCGATGTCACTCACTTCTACCAGTCACATGACCCCCCAGCCACGCCTACTCAGCTGGTCATTAGGGCAGAGAACCAGTTGTTAAAAAACACTGGGAACCACAAAACCCTTTTGACATATCTCTCTCTCCCCTCCCTCCCTTCTCTCTCTCACCCTCTCTCTGTATCTCTCTGTCTCTACCGCAGCCGCTTCTCCATTCCCCACTGTCGCCCTTACCTTCTCAGGCCAGGCGAGGATTGACTGGGAGGGGAGGGCGAGGAACGGGGCCAGCTAGTGGTGGGATCACCTGACAGGGAGCCACATCAGAGGGCCCAAAGAGCTGCATGTGGCTCTGAAGCCACAGGTTACTGAGCTAGGTGGTCAGCACTTTAGCCCATTTCAAAGTGTAGGCACTCACAACCAGTCATTTTTGGAATAACAATAGCACTTAGTGCTTTTACAGTCCTCTCTAAGTGGTTTACAGAGTCAGCATATTGCCCCCAACAATCTGGGTCCTCATTTTACCCACCTCGGAAGGATGGAAGGCTGAGTCAACCTTGAGCCGGTGAGATTTGAACTGCCGAACTGCAGCTAGGATTGCAGTACTGCACTCTAACCACTATGCCACCTTGGCGAAGTGCTCCTTGTCACTTCAAAGTTCTCATGAACAATCAGAAAACTCTGGTTTTGATGTTGTGACTGTAGTAGGATCTAAAATCATCTGACAAATTTCCACCATACCCATTTTTGTACAACCAAGTCTCAGTGATATGTATTGGGTTCATGGGTTGTCTCCCATCTTGTCATAGATGGATGCAATCTTATTCTGCATAGGTCTGGTATTTACCAATAAGATCTAAAGACAGAGGCACCAGTCACCTGAATTTGGGTGACTAGTATATTTCATGTTGGCATTTGTAGATTTCTGTTAAGATATGTGCTTAGATTCTGTAGTTAAAATAAACAGCTTGGTGAAATGTTTATCTTTGAAGAGGTATAATTAAAGGCAAAAAGATAGATTGGAGGATTATACTGTGTATTATGTTGATGAGGCCATAGAACAAAATATGGGACTTCTGTATGATTCGCTTGACCAAGACACAGATAAGAAACTGTTTGAAGTAAAGCGCAAAGACCAAATGAATGCACTGAAGAACCTGATTGAACTCAATGATGTCAACCAGCAGTACAAAATTATAGACATCATGCTCAAGGGTCTTTTCAAGGTAAGCCTTGCTTAACTGATCCCCAGTTTTTTTTTATTATAGAATGTTTCTTGAATACTCCTAAATCAGTATTAGAAAAGCAATGCAAAGTTTAGCCCCCATGTCATTGGCTAATTGGACTTTGAGCTAATTCAACAGGGGGAGGAAGAACATTCACCATCCCACAAAGTAGACTTATGAAAAATTTATCAGCAGCCATTCTGAGTAGTTCTTGTTTATGATTTGGCAGCCAAGTGTTTGGGAAGAAAAGATCATGTCTCTTGGATGAACAGGTAGTCCTCGATCTACAACCACAATTTAGCCCAAAATTTATGTTGCTAAGCAAAGACAGTTGTTAAATGAGTTATCCCCCATGTTATAACCTTTTTTGCCATGGCTGTTAAGTGATTCACTGCATTTGTTAAATTTGTAACACGGTGGTTAAGTGAATCTGGTTTTACCTTTTGACTTTGTCAGAAGGTCACAAAAGATAATCATATGACCTCAGGAGATTGCAACTGTCATAAATACATGCAAGTTGCCAAGCATCCAAATTTTAATCATGTGACCATGGGAATGCTACAATTGTAAGTGTGAAAAAGGGTCATAAGTCACTTTTTTCAGTGCTGTTGTAACTTCAAACGATCGCTAAATAAATGGTTATAATTTCATGGGGAAAGTTTGGAGTTTACAGTAGTTACCTGTGAATGTGATATTTATTTATTTATTTATAATTTTTTATATATCTATATCTATCAGATATATCTATTCATTCACCTGTAAATGTTTTTATCAGCTACCTTTTCATGAGTTTCATCTCCATGGCAAAAGTTAATACAGAAGGACATTTTCAATAGTTATTTTATCAATATATCTTGGCTTCATTCACTTAATACTCTTATGTTCTATGTCCTAGTATGGAGCATCAAGACCTATTTCTTTCTTACTATAAAAATACAGCACCCTGATAAGTTTGGGATAATGATTTTTTGGTCATAGTGGAGGGAACTTTAGTCTTAATGTCCTGGTAAAATGTACACGGTACCTCAGATACCGGGGCAGCCTCTAACCTGGTGCCCTTCAGATATCTTATAATACAAGTTCCATATTTCCTATCCAGAGGGCATTGAATTTGAGCCAGCTGGATAAGTTATTTATTTTATTATTCTGCAAATTATTCTGCCACGGACCTTTCCTAAACTCTCTAGTCTGTTAAAGTTATATAAGCTAGGTATCTTCATCCAATAGATTAGAAGAAAAGATTGTACAAGGGGAATTAAAAAGGGACTTATTGGCACACACACCCTTGCTGGGGCAGAATTGGCATAAATTGACATGAATTTCTATTATGATGTGCAGGTTCTTGAAGACTCACGAGCAGTACTTATAGCAGCAGATGTTTCACCAGATGGACCATTTTCTCATGATGAGAAGATAAAGGATGGTACAAACTTTTTGCTTTCTAATCACAGTTTCTTTGTCTGTCATCTTTTATCCATTAAATGTATAGCTTTGAGTTGTTAAGCAATAAAGTTCTGTCATATTGGCTATTCTTTCTTAGTCACTTCTGTTTTTGTACATTGTTATTTATAATAGTCATAAGATCATTATAAGTTGTGAATAGAGCCACATGCATGATGTATAAAACTTGAAACAGACCAGTCTTATTATTTTACTTTAGTTTGAAGGGAAAATAATATTTTAGGAGATGGCCAATAACAAGATGGATTTAATTTTGGATTTCCTCAATTAAATATCCATTTAATCCCAGATATAGATATAAATAAATAGGTATCTAGGTATTCATACATGTCGGTATTAAAGAAGTTATGTTCTAAGCCAGAGATCAGTGCTCTTTTTCTAAGCATTTAGGTAACATATTTGAATTTCCAAATGCTGCACTTCATTAGTCTGGATTAATGATAGGCCTTTATTTTTATGCTTAATCACTAATATAGATGAGAATCCTTACTCTTCTGTCTTTCCTTTCTTTCCCTTGATAAAGATTAGGAAAAAATGTTTTCTTTTAATTAATACTTAATCCAAAGCAATGGTTCAAGTGTGTTGAATAATTAGATTGTTCCCAAAAACATCAAATTGGTCTGAGTTTTTCATTGTAACTCTTTTTTCTTAGCCTATTCCCATGTGGTGGAGAATACTGCTTTTTTTGGGGATGTAGTCCTACGTTTTCCAAAAATAGTGCATCACTACTTTGATCGCAATTCCAATTGGAACAACCTTATTCGCTGGGGGATCAGCTTCTGCAACCAGACAGGCGTATTTGATCAAGGACCCCACTCACAAGTATTAGGATTGGTAAGGCAGCATGCCTGCTTGGCACCTCCTCTCAGTTTGTTTATCCTTTAGAATTTGGTAGTAATTCATTGAAATTGGGTTAAAGTTTGAGGAAAACAAATATTTGCTTGGAATGTTTCAGGATGTTTTTATAGCAAAAAATTGTGGAGAAACTGCACATAGTTAACTGCTCAGAGTTTCTTCTGATAGATGGGCAGTATATAAGTTTGTTTAATAATAAATAAGTGCTTATATATAGTTCCCCAATATTTCCGGTTTTGCAGATGGGGGGATGGGATGGTTGCACGAAAACAGCCAGCAAGCGCGCGCGCACACATACAGCTCCATTTGTGTGAGCAGCATTCATATATGCCTGCCGCTCACGCAAATGGAGCACGCTTGCATGCATTCACATGCTACTCACACAAGTCAGGATGTGCGTTCTTGCGTGTGCTTGCCAGCCATTTTGGTGGCTGGTTGCAATCCCCTCATAGCCCACAGGTTGGGGACCCATGACTTAGATGACTGGTTTATACAAAAGTTGCATACTTATTACAACAGATAATTTGCTTTTTTTAGTATATACATAGGCATATAGAAATATATTGATACCATCTTAATAGCATATCTGCATGGTCTAGCATCTATTATTTTGGTCTACTGATTTAGCACGTGTGTACTTTCTAAACTGGGAAGTTGAAAAAGCAGTCAGGACAAAGACAGCAATCAACAACTTTGGTATTGTTATGCAAAAAAATATCTTGGATATGTCCATAAAATCACCAGAAATTGAGCTTAGAAGATTGGTAGAAGGAGATTGGTTTTTCCTCTTCACATTGTAATACACGAAGTCTGTTTAAAATTTTTATAATTTGCATAGCTGGTAGCATAGATAGTTGTCAGATTAATAGGTCAACTCAGACGTTTCATGCAAAAGTTGGTATCATGCAGTATGCTTTATTTTGCTGCTTTGAGAGAATTTGCACTTAAAATACCAAATGAGAAAACTAAGAGATGTATTTTTATTTTATTAATTTATTTTATGAATTTGCCCATGGTGACCCTGGGGGATTAACATCACATAAAAACAATTGAAAAAACATTGATGAATTCTGAAGCAGATAATTCCTTAAGGGTGCTTGTAGCCAGGACTAACAGTTGGTGAGAAGGAGGCATAATAATATACTGTAGATGAGAATTATTTTAATATATTTTCTTCCACAGATGGCTCAAGAGCTAGGAATTAGTGAAAGATCTCCAGACTACCAGAATCCCTTTAAAGCAGACAATTCTGAAGTAAGAGTCCATCTTATCTATTATTCCTAACTTTTTTCTCTCTGGTTATTTACAACTTTCTTATGAAGGAAAGAAAGGGGTAGCACTTGCTTAATGGCAGTATTTTTTCTCGACAGCTTTAAATCAGAAATTTTCTCTGTAGTGATCCTATATAGCCAATCAAATGCATGTTTGCTTATATTACCTATAAGTAGCACAGATGATTACCCCCTACAGGTTCTGCTTCAGATATTAGTTTTTCTAAGAGGCAACTGGACTTTCTGATTTTTCTTTGAAGACGTTTCGCTTCTCATCCAAGAAGCTTCTTCAGCTCTGAAAGAAAAACCAGAAAAGAAAGAAAGAAAAAGAAAAGAAAAACCAGAAAGTCCAGTTGCCCCTTGAAAAAGCACCTTTGGGACAACCATGACCTAGACAACTGAGAATCTACATAGGCATTTAGCGATACACTTTGGGATGAACACCCTTTGAATGGTGAGGGAATATGAACGGATTTCCAGGAAAATTGCAGACTGCAGGAACCATTTGCACTTCAGTTTGAGATGCAGACAGGACAGACTCATCCCCAACAACTTGCGCCTCTGAAGGGATACAGAGCAGAAAACATCCTGCAGAAAGCACAGCTCCAACTCTTCAAAAAATTAAGAGCTGAAGAAGCTTTTTGGATGAGAAGTGAAACGTCTTCAAAGAAAAACCAGAAAATCCTGTTGCCTCTTCAAAAAGTACCTTTGGGACAACCATGGCCTGGATGACTGAGAATCTCAATAGACTTTCCCTTTCTTGTACCAATTCCAAATGTTTGGAGCAAAAGTACAGGGAATCTGATGTTTTGCTTAGTAGCTAGCTATTATCTCCTGAAGATCATTGAAATGTTAGAGAAAAAAACTGGTGCAGCTAAAAGGAAGAGAGTTAGCAACCAAAAAAGTGTTATCCATACTTTTGATGCCAGAATCCCTAAACTCATTGTGTTTACTTTTTAGTTTTTTCCTGGTGCTAACACATTCCAGAAGGCTCTTCGGGAGGAAGAGAAACGAAGAAAGAAAGAGGAGAAACGAAAGGAAATTCGTAAGGGGCCTCGCATCTCACGCTCACAGTCTGAGTTGTAATTCTAATGTCATTTGCCCTATCACTGAAACTTTGGGAGTTAAAACATCTGAAAAGCAATGCCCCTTTGTGACCTCAGGAAAATGACAAGCTGTTGAAAGGGCAGGGCTTGGAAGTGACATTCTTTCAACAAGACATTGGTACCTACTAAATACCTAGATAGAGTTTCAGTGCATATTTCCTTATGGGAAGAAAGACTTTTCCAAGTATCTGGAATGTATAGAGTATGTCAGGGACTGTTCTTCATGTGTATTTTTATCTCTCGTGGCTTTGCCAGTTTGTAATGCTAAGAGTTTTAGGAAAATGGGGTAAGAAGAGAGGAAATTAATTCTGTAGTATATGCCATGTCTGCCATTTATGACATGTAATACTATGTATCATTATGCAATCAAAAAAGTAATATATTATTGCTGCAACAGATTTTGTTCCTGGGCAGCAAACAATTTCTTTGAGAAACTTTTGAATTCTGTTAGAGATGCACAAACTTGGAAATATTAATTAGCGATAAAGTACTCTTTGAACACTTTTTCTTTAAATTGTATGAAATGTGACTGGGAGCTGGGATACATCAAAGATGTTCCTTAAAATGTCATCATCATTATAATAATTATAATTCAGAGCCCCTGTAGGTAATATCAAGTTTTATCTGGTTGTCAAGCTTCCTTCGTTTCATAAGGCTGTTAAAGTATTTTCTCCTTAAAGGGAAGAAAAACTTTTGGTTGAGAAGAAAGTCAATAAGGCTGTGCTCCACCAAATAATAACTTTACTTGAACAAGAGAATAAAGTACCAAGATAAAGTGAATCTGTGTGATAATTTCATAATGCAGTATTACTATCACTACATAAATGAAAATTACTGAAAGGCTTACAAAATTCCAGTGTCAGTTTTTAGTTACTAGCTTTGCAAGACTACTTTTGAATTTCATTTGTAGTATTGTATATGTAGATCTAGTTGTAAACCATGTACATTTATCTTTTATTGTCTGGTAATCAATTTTATCTTGATTATTATAAGATACCTATTTGGCCTTAGGTCTAACACTATAAAAAAGCAAAAGCTAACCATACGGCTTTTGTTCTTTTTTTGTTTGTTTTTACCATTATACCACAAAAAATGACCAGCAGTAAGTTTAACATATGGGTAGTGAAATTATGGAAGCATATTTTTGCTACTCCTACTGCCTGTCTGATTGTTTCATAGGAAGAAGTTGCCTTTTTTCTCAACATTTTCAAGCGTTCTATTGTAAACCACCCAGAGAGTGCTATAATACACTATGGGATTGTATATTAGTCTTAAGTGCTATTGCTATTGTTATTCTATGAAGGCTTACACTTGAAGCAGAGTTCAGATTTCACCTTAACTGTTAATTTTACACTAGAAATCAGCTGGTTTGGGGATCAAAATATGATTATTGTTCTTTTCCCAATCTGTAGTTCTTCACTGGTGAGTTAAATTATGGATTTGCACATATCCACACACAATCAAGCTATGTGCATTTGGCACAGAATCATTGCAGTGTTTGGCAGAATGGGTAGTTTTTGTTTAGGACTGAAGTTGAGTGGAAGTAGGAGACCTCTCTGTACATTAAAATAACTGGAATATTATACATCCCACATTTCTGGTGGCATTGCTCTTGGCAGGGGATTTTTTTGTGTAGAAGGAGGGTTTCAGGGGATACTGCATTTTGACAAGGCTGGAAATTTATTTTCTAAACAGAGAACAGGTTTGGGGAAGGATATGTATTTAAATTGGAATTTGACTTTGCTTTTTTTGAATAAAACTAAAGTTTTTTTAAAAAAACCACTTTGACTTCTCATTCTTGTGAGCTATGTCAGTGTGTCACAGGAAGAGGAGAGAGGAATTTATCATTTTTAGGTTAGGTAGTTCTTATATTCAGAAAAGGCTGCTTTAATATTGTTAATTTAGCTGATGAGGTAACAATATTTTTAATCAATTACATCTAGTTTTATAAAAGTTTTTTCTAATTGGCTTTGCAGTTGAAAACTGTTGCCATCGGTAGCCTTGCTAATCATTTTTAATTTAAAAGCCTAAGAGTATAATTCATTCACTGAACTATTAAGTTCGCAAATTGTGGTTGAATCTAAGGCATTGGCAAACTAATATTGAGAGGGCCGTGTCTTCAGATAGTTAGGTACCAAGTCATGTAGGTCTTTAGAAGTACGGATATGTGTCTTGAATCAAATTTAGAATAGCAAGTGCAGCTCCTTCAGAATGAGCATAATGTGATTCCACATGGCTATATCAGTTAAAGTCCATGTAGATACACAACGCTAGATGGAGCTTATGGACCACTTTCAACATATATCACATCATAGTAGTCCAAGCAGGTTTTTTTTTTTTAGCCAGACAATCCCTCAAATAATAATAAATCTAGTACTAGAAGCTGATGCCCAGAGTTACTCACTATTGTTCTATAATACAAGAGGCACTTGTGCTGCATGGACCAAGATTTTGGAATTTTACTGTTCAGGGATATAGACATCCTTTGCAATCTCAATGGTCACAGCTATGAATGTTTTTATTTTTTTAAAAAATGATCTTAAATTGAGATTTGAATTAACATAATTACTTTTGATAGTTTTTCTTTACAGTTCAACAATACATGGACATGATTCAACAATATGAATTACCTGATTATTTTGAGCTACTCTTTGTTGCCTGTATATAACATATGAAAGTATACTTTTTCAGTTTTTCCCTTCCCCTAAATAATAGAATTATGAGGAATTTCAGCCCAATTTCTGGAAGAGCAAAATCTTTTAATTAATTTTTGTGTTATCTTTTGGTATTTCACAAAAATGTAAAATTGGATCCAATTATTTAGGCTGTGTAGTCCAATCCTATGTTCAGTGCAGGGATCGAAATTAAAGCACCCTCAACAAATGGCTGTGATTAAATACATCCAGTGAAAAGCCAATGGTCAATGGATGGTTAGTATCAGACCAGGACCAGGAATACCCAGGTTAAAGTTCATCTTAATTCATGATACATTTTTCCTCCATAGATTTATCCAAACCATTTTTAAAACCATCACCACATCCCATGGAAATGACTTCCACAGATTAATAATGTGCTATATTCATGATTTCCAAACTAATTAATCACAGAATATTCAAAACATTTTAGAATTTTCTCATAGGAACTTGTTCAAGGCCCTGAATTATATTGGTTTCCCTGTACTGTCTTTTTCTAGCTCTGTTATATTCTTTTTCAAGTGTGATGGCCAAAACTATATGTAAGATGGTATTCCGCATGCAGATATATTATAGTTTTGTATAATAAAATTATAATTTAGACAATTTTGTTTTCAATTCTTTTCCAAATGGTTCCTAGCATGAAATATACCATTTCCATGACTTAGTTGACTGAATCAACATTTTCATTTTGCTACCTGTAATGATCCCAACATATATTTTCTTCATTAGATAAAGAGAGTAGATTAGATATGTGAGGTTATATAAAATTTGCAAACTTGGCCACATCACTAACTAACCAACCTGTAATTCAAGAACATGTTTGAAAAACTTTAACACTGGTCCCAATACAAAACCTTGAGAATCTCTATTAATGACTTTTGGTGAGGATTAATTGCAATTTCGTTTGTATTTTGGGGAAATCGCACCACAGTTGAGATTAGCATCAAGAAGCTATTAGCACCAGACAGCTTTTCCCCATGGCTTAACTGCAAAGATGGATGTTTTTGTAATTTGATCACAAGTTGAGCAACCGGGACATGCAGGATTTCTATCTTTGTTTGCAACTGTGATGCAGCCATTATTGGTACTAGAACCCATCAATCCTCATTTCTTCATGATATTTGGATATAATCCTGCCTGAGAGAAGTTTCCTTTTACAACAGTACAGGTAGTCCTTGACTTACAACAGTTCAGTTAGTGACTGTTCAAAGTTACAATGGCACTGAAACAAATGACCTATGAACATTTTTCACACTTTTGAGCGTTGCAGCATCCCCATGGTCACGTGATGAAATTTCAAATTTGGCAACTGACTCATATTTATGATGGTTGCAGTGCCTTGGGGTCATGTGATCAGCTTCTATGACCTGACTAGCAAAATCAGTGGGGAAGACAAATTCACTTAACCATGTTATTAACTTAACAACTGCAGAGATTCACTTAACAGCTGTGGCAATAAAGGTCGTAAAATGGAACAAAATTCACTTAACAAATGTTTCACTTAGCAACAGAAATTTTGTGCTCAGTTATGGTTATAGGTAGAGGACTACCTGTACTTCTTGGTTGTTTTCATGTGAGATGATTATAAATTTAAAAGAAGTATGTTGTGTATACTTAGCAAAAAGCTTAATAAGGAATGATATAAAAATTAAAAACAGTTGAGGAAGATTACTTTAAAAAAAGAATACAAACTGCATTTTAAATATGCTAACTGAATCTCTAATTGACAAACCTGCCATGGGAATGCTATTTCTTTTGTACTAAACATTGTATTTAATTGGCGGGATTTAAAATACAAAAGTTTAAAATAATTTGAAAAGACTGAGTATTAGGCTGTAACTATGGAAACACTGATGTGACATGTGCCTGCAATTACAACTCCCTTCTTCACTAGGAGTGAAGTTTGTGCTTATCATGTGTTTAACATACATTTTCAAATAATGACAACACAAAAAAATAGCAAGAATGGAGGCTAGAAAGGTTTCTCAGAACAACCATTAGAGAAGGATGATAAAGAAGATAAAGTGATTCCTTTAAGATTACTTCAGTTAAAATTTGATGAATTGAGATCCGTCACTTGAAGCCAAATTCGCAATCCTTGAAAAAAAGATAAAGGAAAGGCTTAATAAAATGGAAAATTCTTTAAAACAAATGTCTGGAGATATAAAACAAGTTATTGATAGGATGGAAATTTTGGAGAGTAAATCAAAAGTTAGGGATAAGAAATTTTGGAGAGAGATGAATAATCTGTCTGCTGGAACTTGAAAAGAATTCTCTGTGATTTAGCATTATTTCAGAGAGTTCTGATGAAGCATTGGCATATTTCTTGGACTGGGAAGAGGAGACTACCAAGGCAAAGATTGACAACGTTATTGAATAAATTCGTGTTTTGCAAGAAAGAGAATCGTTCTAGGGGTTGTTTTAGTGCACTTTGAGAGGAAAAAAAGGGATCAAGGTTTGCATCACCATTCCAATAGAAAATTGAAGATTGATAATGCAGATATAATTATCTTAAAAGAAACTGCTTTTAGAAGTTTATGTAAGAGAAAGTCATTCTTTTTATAGTTGATAGATATGAGTTGGAACTCAAACTCCTGGCTATTAAGATTTCTAAACTTGAGATTATACATATTTTCTGACCAAAATTCTGTGAGTTTGATTTTTTAAAAAGTAATTCTACCTCTTTCATATGGCAATTAAATGAAATGATATTTCAAAAAAAATGTTAATTGTGGAAAATTTATAAATTTTATAGAATTTATAATTTATAGAATATTTTGAAAACCACTTAAATAAAGGTACTGATTTAAGAATGGTTTGGGAAACAGCTTTTATTAGAGGTTATTTCATGCAACATAATATTGAATGTAAAAAGAAGATTCAAGGTCTTCTGGCTATTTTGGATGAGTGAAAAAGAAAAGAGGAAGAATGAAAGAACTTGCCAGAAAAGATCAGCATTTCACATCAAATTAAACTTTTACAGCAACAATTATTTATATTAACAGTAAGAGAAATGGAAATAGATGTGAAATATGCTAAGCAAATGATTTTTGAATTTGTGAAGAAACCAGGAAAAGGTTAGCAGACATTAAGAAAAAAGAAAATGATTTTGAAACTTCAAGACAGAGCTACTGTATCAACAGACTATGTGGCAATTCAAAAACTTTTTATCAGTATTCTAACTTGTATGAAGGACATAATATTCCCTTGGAAAAAATATATGATTACTTTAAAAAAAACTTAACAACACTTACAAAGAACCAAAGACAGATACAAAGGGACCTAGAGTAGTACCCCAGTACCCATTGTTAATTTGTTCTGGGAGGGGCGATGAGTCAATGATAATTACCAAACAAATTTTTCCCATAAAGAATAATGTAAGACATAAGGCAGTGACACCGACAAGTTCTTGCTTGTGTGTCAAGATAACATTTTTGGTCAAAATGCATTGAGTACCAGATTTGATGAGTTTTGAAGCAGTTGAGTACCAGGTACCACTATATAACAATAAGGGAGGTTTCTAAAGCTATAAAAAATAGTAAACCAGGAAAACAGACCAAATGGCTTACCAGGTTCTTATCACAAATGCTTTGATAATGAACTTTTACCACCCCTCCAAAATATAATGAATTTTATACTACAGAGAGGAAAGAGGCTAGAAACCTGGAAACAGGCTAATATAGCATTAATACATAAAGTGGGGCAATATTTAACATGAAATTATAGGCAAATATTATTGAATCATCTATAAATTGCTTACAACAATTTTAGCAGAGATTGAAAATAATTTTGCAAGAATTTATTCATAAATATCAATGTTGATTTTTACCAAAAAGGCCGTGAAAAGATGATGTTAGAATGGAATTGGATAATATATAATACTTGGAACTGCATAATGAAAAACAAGGTTCACTAGTTTGTATAGACGCAGAGGCAATCTTTGACAATTCATTTTATTTATTTATTAATCGAATTTGTATAGCTGCCCATTTTACCAAAAGAAGTTCTAGGCAATGCACAACAATCATTTTCGCCTTTTTTATTTAAAGCTTTCGAAGATTTGAACTTTGGAGATAATTTTATGAAATGGGTAAAAAATAATGGAGATTTAACAAAAATTTTTATATATAAAAAAGAACAAGATTGCCTATTACTGCACACTGGGATGTAAAAATTTAAAAAGGGACAAGTTGAGAAGTTTTGTAGACAATTGAGTGCTGGTTTTGGAAGATCCTTTAAAGGGAATTGAATTATTAATAAGAAAAATTAAAAGAATTTGATGTTTTAGTTTGTCTAATATTAATAAAGACAAAAATGTTAAAAATATGAAGATATAAAATCAAACTGAATTGATGAATAAAATGAGAAAAAAGTAAAATATTTGGGTGGTAATTTGACAAATACATATTGTATGTTTCAAAACAATTATATTAAGACATGAAATGCAGTTAAAAAAGATATGCTAAGATGGGGAAACATTACAGTTTTTGTTGGGGAGAAGCTCTATGATTAAGATGAATGTTTTACCTAGAATGTTATTTTTTGTTTCAAACATTGCCTATGTGTGACAATTGATGTACCGTTTTTAAAAATGGCAGAAAGATATATCTAGGTTTGTGTGGGAGAATAATAAAAACATAAGTTACGTACAAAGTACCATTTCCCCCCAAAACTAAGTTCTTTCCGGATAATAAACCCAATCGGGCTTTTCAGCACACGCGTTAAAATAAGCCCCTCCCCCCAAATAAGCCCCCGACCAACTACTACGCATGCACAGTTGGTCCCGCCATTTCCTCTGATAGTTTGCCGCGCAAACAACATGAGGTGAGGAGGTGAAGCCAGAGGGGGAGGAAAAGGGGGGAAACATGCCCTCCTCTCCCTGTTCTTCGCACCGCCCGAGCCACTGGCTGCCACTGCCTTGACGTGTCCCGTCGCCTCCGCCTCATGGAGCAGGACTCTGGCAAGGCTTGTTGTGCTATTACATGCACAAACTACAGCACCGCCACGAGCTTCATACCGGCACAGCTGGCGTCCTGCCACTCGTGGCTGCGCCTGTATGTTGAACCTCATAGCAGTGCTGCCATTCGTGTGTGCAATGGCACAAGCCTTGCAGAGTCCTGCTCCATGAGGCGGCAGCACGATGAGTTTCACAAAGACTCATTTCTGGCAGGTGGGATGGGGGAGAAGCGAGATGAGAGGAGCGAGACATGGGTCCCCCTCTTCTTCCCCCCCTCGCCAGGTATGGCAGGGCTCCTGCCCCTTACTTAGCCACCCCCCCTTAGGGATGCAATTTGGGGGTGGAAGGTGGGGCAGGTGAGAAACGGGATGCACATCTTACTTTTTAAACTCCGTCGCGTTCCTCGCCGTTGTGTCTAGGGAAACACGTAAAAAAGAACTATTGAACTCGTGAGTTTTCTTTTACAACGGCGAGGAACATCACAAAGCTGGAAAGATAAGACGCGTGTCTCACGGCTCAACACATCCCACCCCAACCCAATGGCAACAGCAGCCTGGCTGCTTCCCTTCCCTGCCGTCTCTTTATCAAGAGGGGTGGCAGGTGGGGCAGGGGAGAAGTGAGACGCGTGGAGCGAGACGTGGCTCCCCTTGCCATCTCTTCTCCCCCCCTTCCCGGGCAGGGCTCCTGCCCCTTGCTTAGCCACCAGCCCCCTTTAGGGATGCAATTTGGTGGTGGCAAGTGGGGCGGGCGAGAAGCAGCCCGCCCCACTTACCTTTCAAGCTCCGTCACATTCCTTGCGGTTGTGTCCAAGGAAACACGTTGTAAAACAAAACTTTATTGAACTCGCGAGGTTTTTTTTTATAATGTGTTTCCTTGGACAAAACAGCGAGGAATGCGATGGCAAGGTTCAACATACCAGTGCAGCCATGAGTGGCAGGATGCCAGCTGTGCCGGTATGATGAAGCTTGCTGCAGTGCTGCAGTTCGTGCGTGCAATGGCACAACAAGCCTTGCAGAGTCCTGCTCCATGAGGCAGCGGCAGGGCGGGACACGTCAGGGCAGTGGTGGCCAGCGCTGCCTGTTCCACAAGGCAGCGACAGTGGCAGGACATGTCAGGGCAGCGGCGGGAAGAACAGGGAGGGGAGGCGGCGATGACGGGACATCCAGTCCCACGCTCGCCGCCTCCATCCCCCAAATACCCCCCCCGATAATAAGGCCAAGCTCTTATTTTGGGGTTCAAAAGAAAATAAGGCCCTGTCTTATTTTCGGGAAAACATGGTATTACAAGATGCTAAAAGAAAGAGGACATTTGAAATTATATTTTGCAGCTTGTTTATAGTGTGGATGAAAGATTAGTTGATGCTGACAAATAGAAGGTTATTGGAGTTAGAAAGACATAATTTGAGGTTTGGGTGGCATGATGATTTATAGTATGATAATTAAAGTTAATGTCAATTTTAAAAGTCATTTTATTAGACATGCCATATTAAGAGTTGCATCATCATGTTCTGCCCCAGCTACGGATCCCAAAGAACACAGCACACACAAAGTTTGTACAAAACTTAAATTTACTAAAATAATTCAGTCTTTTCCAAACAAAGGCTGTTAATAAACTTCCTTAACAGCCTACAAGAAAACAAAGATAAAGTAATCACAATCTTACTAAGGTTGGCAGAAAGCCCAGAAACAATTTGCAGAGAATCCAGACGCGAAGGAGAATGAACTAAAGTTGTTCCCTACAAATTGCTTCAGTCGGCGTTCCTCCTTAAATAGGCTAAGGGAGTGGCCAATTAGCCCCAAGCCTTACTCTCGAGGTGATCTCCTCCTGAGGAGCCACTCCTGCCTTTTGGCATCTCTGCACGCCCGTGCATTGAGAAGAGGCTCCTCCTCTTCGTCCTCTTCACTTAAAGGAGCTTCTGGAGGTTCTCAAGGCTCTGGCTGAATCCCTGCTTCTGGCACCACATCTTCTCCAGCCTCCTCATTGTCTGACTCGGGTGCCAGCTGCACAGGCTGCTGGCACAGCACCACACCAGCCTCCTTGCTGTCAGAATCAGCTACAATCTGCACAGGCTGCTGAAGGGCCACAACACAACATCACTGAAAATATGGAATAGCTATAAATCCAGGTTGTCTCTGAAAATACTTCGATGGCTCTCACCATAAACATATTGTATAAGAAATGAAAAATAAATATAAATGGTTAACCTATGGTGACATATTAGAATTTTCTCAGGGAGATTTAAAAATAATATCAATACCAGATTTTACATCAGAAGAATATACATGTTACTGGCTTTGTTATCTACAATTATTGGAAAGATTTAGATAAAAGGATTTTTGTGTTTTGATCGTTGTAAGGCTGAATTTGAAACATAATGATGTATAAATAACTAACATGTTTTTGTTAATATATATATAAAATTTTATTAAAATTTGAAACAGAAGAAGAAAGAATGTATAATAAAGTGGTGTAAAAACTTTGGCTATAACATAAAAATTGAACAGTGGGAGAATATATGGTATGTTCTTGAAATTCACAGAATTAAATTGAAATTCACATAGTTATAATTTTAAAGATAACTTTTATAAAAGGATATATTGTTGGCATTTGTCACTTACAAAATTGTCTCAGATGTATAAAGAAGCTTCAAATTCATACTGGAAGTATAACAAGAAGAGATTTTTTTTATCACGCTTGGTGGACATGTAAAAAAGCTGAAAAAACGATTCAAATGCATAATTAATTCAGAAGATTTTAAAGATTAATATAAAGCTGAAGCTAAAGATGTTTCTTTTGGGATTAATTGACTAAAAGTTAAAAAAATCCCATGGAATTTTGTTTTTATATATGGTAACAGCAGCAAGACATATATATAATGGCAGAAAGATCTAATATTACTCACAATGGAACAGTGGATGGTAAAGATGATTGATTGCTGAAATGTCAAAACTGACAGATTTAATTGGAGAAGATACTGATTAATTTTAATGCTGTTTGGAAATCTCTCTTGCACTTTTTGTGTGAAACAAAAAAAATGAAATTATGATAAATTGATTTTATGATTAGAAAAAATAGTAGATGATAGAAAAATTAAAGCTATGTTGCAATCTTAGAATAAATGGTCAATTTAAATGAACACATGTAACTATTGTAAAATAAAATCAAGTCATTTCTTCTCTCTTTGTTTTATATCTGCACTTTGGGTTTTATTTTCTCTTTATTTTTTCTGTTTTTGTCTAATTATGAGCTCCTTTTAGTTTTTTTGCTTAAAAAATTTATAAAATTATCATTAAAAATATTCATTTTTTGCTTCTCTCCACTAAGAAAACTGCCCATTTACTCTTATTATTCTGTTTTTCATTTGTTTTTTGGTAGCAATTCATAAAAAGACAGGTTGTCTTAACTCATGGTATGAGCCTTTGAAAAGATACCTCAAGAAATGCTATTATATCCCTTTTTAATCTTTATTTATTTTCAGAGCTAAATATGCCCAGCTCATTGAATTTCCCTTTATAGGACTTAATTTTTAGTTCCCTAGTCATTTTCATCAATCTCTTCTACACCTGTTCTAGTTTCTCGTAATCTTTCCACTGGAGTACTGAAAGATGGGTTTTGAACAAAAATAAATAAATTGAATGATTATTTATCTTTTTTATTCAACTTTTTTTTATAAACAACATAACAGTGGCAAACATATCCAACACACTGCTGTCCATTTAGAAGATCCATCCTGATGGGACACAGTTTCAGGCAATAAAACTCATAAAGCAATCCCCAGATTGTTGGGGGCAATATGCTGACTCTGTAAACCGCTTAGAGACGGCTGTAAAAGCACTGTGAAGCAATATATGTCTAACTGCTATTGTTATTGCTATATGGAACTTTCCGTTAATGAAAAGATTTATTTCCTTAATCTATGATAATTGCTTTAGTTACTCATATACATTGTGGCTCAATAGCATAAAGTCCTGGAATCAAGCGGAGCACCAAGTGGAGCAAATGTTTAACTGTAAAGTTATGTCCACATCAGAAATGCCCAATGGTATTTTTAATGGGAGAAGATGGAGCATTAACTCATTTTTGTCCTATGATTTTTATTTTTATATTAGAGAACATAGTTTAATGACTAGCAGATTTTATTATGGCAAAGGTTCTCTTGGTTCCATGATCCGGTATTCGAAGATGGAAGGTGCATTACCTGGATAGAAGTAAAATCTTCATAGTTCAATTCCTTTTTGAAGAATACACACCCATAACCACTTCCCAGTTTTACCTTTTGCCCTGGTATTACTAAATCCCATTCTTAGTTTCCAAGCCCAGACAGGTTTGACCAGATTTAACATATGCCTACTGAGACAAAATGCATAGCAAAAATGTAAAGCCAAATAGAGATTGTTTATACAATTTTGAAAAAAAATTCCCTAAACGAGTAAGAAAATCCCAGACACTATGAAGGTTTCTAGGGAAGTGACTATATCTGTCTTTTGCAAAAGCAATCTTAGGATCACCAGAGATCAACACACTTTCTATTGCGTAACCTTTGGTGGCTAAGATGGGCTGTGATCCAACAAAGCGTTCCAATAATTTGATTTTAAAGATAATCTAGGTGCCACAGGGTTGTATGTCATTTCCGAAACAGATACTTAGATTTCACTGTTAAATGGACAAAACTCTCTCTTCCTATAAAGAGCTCCCATCTTTCTTAACATCAAACTTCATGGCAGTTTTAACAAAGTTTGGATTGTCCAAAGAAAGGTACTTTCCAGTTTTTCAATTTTTCCTCTAAGAGAGTCCACAATGTTCTCTTTTTATTGCGTTCGTTTCTACGGTACCCAAAACAAGCCGTAGCTGTGTAAGTGAAATCAATAGCGCCCTCCCGTTTTCAATTTCAGGCGTAATATTTCATAAACTTCCCGCCTTCTCATACATATTTAAAGCGGGAGGGCGGTCCAGGCAAGAGAAAGATGCCTCGCATCCAAATGAAAGCTGCTGATCGCTGACGCGCCATCACACCACGAACCGCTCTGTCCGCTGATTGGACGGGGGAGACCTGGTCTCATGGACAACCAGCCGCGCGCGGCGGTGGCTCCTCGCAGGTGGATGGGTGGAGTTCACAGAAGTTAGAGTAAGATGGCGCCGGTTGGGGCTCTAAGCCCGGAGAACCCGAGTTGAAGCAGCAATCCCCGCCTGAGAAAGGGTTAATGCGGGGGGGGTGTCGCCGCTCCCTCTGACGAGGTGACTCGCCCTCTTACGAGCTGACTCGCTGTAGCCGAGTCGGACGCGCCTCGCCGGCAATGGAAAACGGCGAGCTGAGCGGCATGGAGAGTATGGAGACCCTGACGGAGCTCGGCGACGAGCTCACACTGGGCGATATCGATGGTGAGTGCGCACGAGGCGGCCGCTCGGCTGTGCCCACTATCGCCCCCCTCAGATACAGCAACCGCGGAGGAAAGGGAAGGCGCTGCTCGGGGCGGACCCGGCCCAGAGAGGCGAAGTGCCGCTAAGTGTATTTGCCTGTTGGCCACAGATACACTACTATATCCCTGTTTAAATGGCTGGGGATTCCCACAGCAACCTCACACGTGAATTGGCAGGTGTCGCCCAGTGCGTTTAGCATGCAACGCTGTAGTTAGCTTTCTGTGTCCCCTTCAACTCATCCAAATTCAGATGCCTATCATTTAGGATAGGAAATTTGAGAGTTATTGTTTACATTAAATTTCAGGTATGCTTGTGATGCCTCCTTGCTTCAGAATAAATACACTGTTTGAACATTGGTGTGTATTTGTATATATAGTGCAACACTGTGTATCCTTATTTGGAAGTAAGCTCCCTCAAATTTAGTTGCCTTTATTATTTAACATTCACGCCTAGGACTCTCTTAGATCTATGCCAGCTCTAAGCCCATCAAAATGGCCTTAGAAGACAAAAATAATATCTAGAATTGTGGGTGTTATCAGAAGCCCTTGGGCATTTCCTTGTGTATTAGTGAAATAGTTTGTTTCAGTTGTATTTCTTGACATGTGTTATTGACACTTATAAAATATTGAATGCATTCATCCACAAAGAACAGGTTTATATGTGAACGTGTATGATTTGTGGGTGCTTGGGACTGGAGGGTTTTATGAAAATTTATTTTATTTAAGAACATCTATATGGCCGCCCAACACACACACACTCATTGACTCCTGGCAGCTTACAAAGATTAAAAACCCAATATAAAAACAATAAAAAAGTAATAACCCCCCATCCCGGTAGTGACAACCATCAATCAATCAAATAAACCACTTGGTCTATCTACATCAAAATGGTACAATTGGGGGTGGGGGAGAAAGTTTGTCATTTTGGCAGTCAAAATTAAGAAGTGTACAAGATATTTTTTAACATGACTGAATAGAATTGATATTTTAATCTGTCAGATGCATACTAGCTTTTTGTCTCTTAACATTGTTTCTATTTTTGTACTTATTGATAAATTTGGGGTTGTTTGGGCATGACCTAAATGAACAATTATTTTAATCTGATATCTAATTTAAATGTAATATAATAATTGCAGTTAATGTATGTTCAGTGAAACCATAGTTTAGCAGACCTAGACCACATGCAATGAGTCAAATCTGCCGATTTGCATTATGACATCATACAAATGATGTATGGAGTCCTTGGTGCTCTCTGAGCTTGATTGTTTTCATTACCTAACTAGGTAACATTTTCAGCCCTAGAAGGGAATTGGGTTTGCTCTCTGTTATATTGTAGGAGTGGGTAATAAAATGTCTGCAAGAAAACAACCAAGCTCAGAGAGCACCAAGGACTCCACAGTTCAACACTGAGTTACAAATATTATTTTCTGTTGGTAACAAATGACATATTTTGTGCAATTGGAATGATGATACCATACATAAATGATGCATTATGCAAATTACTCATGATGGTCTATTTTATGTTTAATAGATATTGGTGAACAGTGACATCCTCTCACCTAATTACTGTTAAAAATAGCTATTTGTTATATTAAATATAATAATTTGATGGCAACATTTAGACACACAGAAAGATAGACCAAAGCTTTTAGAGCAGTGATGGCTAACTTTTTCTGGGCCAAGTGTCCAAAGCGTCCGAACCCCCAAAATGCAATGTGTGTGCAGCCCCCGCACATGCGCCCCACGCACATGCCCAACCACATGACCTCCCCCATGTGTGTGCACCCCCCCATACATGCACAGCAGAGGCCCGAAGACCGGCTGGCTGGTGGGAGGCGCACGCGCATGTGTAGCAGAGCTGAACTGGGGTGAAGGCTCGCGTGCCCACAGAGAGGGCGCTGCGTGCCACCTGTGGCACGTGTGCCATAGGTTCACCATCATAGTTTTAGAGGCTGCATATAATCATGAGGTCTCAGGTTTAAACAGGAAAAAATGCCGTATGTACCAAAATTGCCTGAATATAAGAAACATATAAAAACTAATACTTCAGGCAGGCAAAGAAACCCCTGATTAAGATGACTAATATTAACATTAATATAGTTATTCTCTCTTGGATTCATATGTTGCTTCTGTGTTCCTAATTTTTATAGCTTATTTTTTCCAGTGACATTTCAATTAATCTAAAAATTAAAATCCTAAAGTACAATTTGGGCAATTAATGCCATGTCTTTTTTGCCCAACTTTAAAAAGGTGGTACAATTTGTTTTCTCTGCCCAGTTTTAGCATGAATCAAAATATTATTTCTTAACATTAACATTTGAATTTTCTTTTGCTAAAAAACAGATTTCTGCTTGTAGTGATTTGACTCACCTTTACACATTTTTGATTCCCCTTATGTTTATTCATATATTTTCATGTATTTATGTGAATGGAGAATATATTGTTTGCTAAAGAAAAATAAGTTTGTACGTAAAATGTAGCTTTCAAAGTTAAAGCACTTAATCAAATAACTGAAAAGGAGTAGAAAATAGAAATAAGTGTTAAAAACAAGTATTATGTTAGATGTGTTTGTTTTATAAATTGCTGAGTTTGGGAAAATTTTTACTTGGTGCTAACAAGTCTATACATGAGGTCCTTGAGTTATGTCCACTTGTTCAGCAACTGTTCAGAGTTACAGTGATGGAGTACAAACTTGAAGTTGCAGTTGGCCCCAGAAGTCATGTGATTGTGTTTCAGGCTCTTGGCAACAGGCTCTTGGCAACTGGCTTGCAGTTTTGATGGTTGCAGCATTCCATGATCATGTACTTATCATTTGTGACCTTCCTTGATGGCTTCCCACAAGCAAAGTCAATGGGAAGGCAGCAGGAGGTTACAAGTCACTCTTGCTCCCACAACTTTTTCTCCCAGAAGCCCCCAGGCAGCATGGGAATCTCATGCTTTGCAGCACCTGCCCATGGATCTGCCATCCCGCTGCACTCTAGCACCCACCCACATCATTTGCCAGCACTTTCTAGGAGAGTATTCAATGTTTCTTGCCTTTGCTCAGGTTTCTGTTAAAGTGCTCTGCCCTTGACATAGACAATATGATTGGTGTGGATAGTCTATAGCAATGTTTTTCAAATTCGGCAAATTGCGGGTGTGTGGACTTCAGCTCCTAGAATTCCCCAACATGCTGGCTGGGGAATTTTGCTAGGGAATTCTGGAATGACTGGAGAATTGTCAGAGTTGAAAAGTCCACACATCTTAAAGTTGGCAAGTTTGAAACACACTGCTCTAAAGTATAGTGCTTTCTGAGTAATCCTGTTTCAGCATTACTTATGAATGTAATGATTCAGTAAGCGTTTTGGTGATGGGCTCTTATCATTTGGAGACCAGCAGAACTTGTACTCTGTATGTTCAGTTTTGGGGAGAGCTCAACTAGCTTCAACTCTCATTGTTTAGATGATTAATTAGGATTTGTTATCTGAGTGTTACTTTGCTCCATAACATACATCTTCACAAGAAATGGGGAGTCTTAAGGGAGAAAGTACAAAAGCAATGGGTTTATGGGAAATAGGTCTCTGCTATTACTGTTCAGGAGAGACATGGATCAAATGCTTAACGCATTGTAAGCCGCCTTGAGTCTCCAGAGAAAGGCAGCATATAAATCAAATTAAAAAAAAAAAAAAAAGTCTTAGATCAAAAAGACATGACAATGTCCGGTCTGGAAAAATATTTCAAATTCCTAGAATGTGCCACATTTTAAGAAGTTCTCTCCCGATTTTGTTTGAAAAAATATTTATTCCTAGGTTTTGTTTTTCTGAAGAACACCTTTTCCTATTTATTACTATTTTTTCTATTAAGCAGCATATTCAGAGGTGAAAAGCTACTTAGAACAAATATTTTTAGCATAAATACAGAATAGATTCCTACCCTTTTTTTAGAACAGAAGTGAGCTTGTTTAAATAAGAAGCATACTTATTTAAATATGTAATTATTGTTTTGTTTACATTTTTAAAATCACGAGAAGCTGTTTTTGCATGCCAAATTAAAATGTTTACATATCTTTTAAAACAATATAATTAGGTTGACAATTAGATTGTCAAACCTGGATTGCAAAAATTCTGATGACTGCCAAATATCAGCAAGAAAATCAACTCTTTCCTGCTGTCTAATTTTAGGTTTTTGCAGCCCAGATCTGATAGCCATAAAATGAACATAACTTTCTTTTTAGCAATCAAATCATGTTGATTTCAGGTGATAAATTGGCAATGAGTTTTTATTTTAACAGTAACAGTAATAATTGTTGGATGTTTCTGAAGTAAATTGATAAGTTTCCAAACTCTGCAGCCTATATTTCCATTACCGGTACTTAGATAAAGGAATCTCTTTAATGGGAAACTATTAACTTTGAAATCTTAAAAGTCTTTAAAAGCTTAACCCAGTCAAATGTGGAACAAATCCTTGGGTCCTAAGGATTAGAAGAATGTTTCTCAGCCTCAGCAATTTTAAGATATATGGACTTCCAACACCCAGAATTCCCCAGCCAGCCATGCTGAAATAGTCTATTATCCAGAATTTTCCTCTTTGGCTTTCATAGTTATGGTATTTTAAAAAATGGAGAGTGATGATGCTTTTATGGAATTAGATATGTCTTCTAAGTTGAGCTCTGTTAAGTGAGTAGAATTTTTGTTTTCATTTGGTCCATTTTTTTTGCTTAGTAAGTTTCTGCTATATATTATATATCATTTAATTGAATCTAATCTTCAATCCTTTTTCCTGGAAATAGCTCATATTGATTTAAATTGATGGAGACAGTAGAATAACAAATGAGGCAGAAAAAATGCACATTGTCGAGTATTTGTGCCCTAAACATTTCCTTGATACTATTACAGAATTTTAAGTTTTATTACTTAATGATTCTTCAGTTACAGGATTTATTTTCTAAGCTTATTGCATAGAAAATTAGTAACTTTTTAGTGTTTGTGATTAGTAGAAATTAGCGATTTGGGATCAGTGGTGGGTTGCTACGAGTTCAGTCCGGATCTTGCAAGCCAGTAGTAACGGCGGTGGGAGGCTCTGCCCAGACATCATCACGGACGCTCTGCACATGCACAGAAGCTTCTGCGCATGTGCAGAAGAAGCGAGCACGCGCACGCTCCCATTGTGAACTGGTAGCAAAGGTACTTATATACTCAAGTATAAGCTGACCCGAATATAAGCCGAGGCACCTAATTTTACCACAAAAAACTGGGAAAACTTATTGACTTAAGTATAAGCCTAGGGTGGAAAATGCAGCAGCTACTGGTAAATTTCAAAATAAAAATAGATACCAATAAAATTACATTAATTGAGGCATCAGTAGGTTAAATGTTTTTGAATATTTATTTCAAAGAAAAACAGTAAACTAGCTCTGTAAGGGCATAGTGTAAACTACATTATAACTAAATTACACAAGAGAATGTAGTATATACCGGTATACAAAAAATAATTTAATAACAATTTAATCTGATACATTGGGTTAAGTGATGTAGGGCTTGATCTAATTTCAGGCAAGTTCAAGCCTCTGTTAAGAGATACCTGCATTCTCTCTCTCTCTCCCTTCCTTTTTCTTTTTCTTTTTTTCTCTTTCTTTCTTTGTCTCTTTCTTTCTTCTCTCTCTCTCTTTCTTTCTCCCTCCCTTTCTCCTTTCTCCCTTTCTGTGAAGAATCCCAGAAGGTCTTTGGTAGGAGGAAGAAAAGCCAGACATTTTGAAACATTTTGTAGCTTACCCTGAGCAAGGATAGCTTTCTCCTTCTCATCTGGCATTCTTAGAGCTCCACTATTGATTAGCTTAGCCTGAGCAAGGATAGCTAGCAGCCAGTGCATGTGGGGGATCTCCCTAAACAGTGAGGATTTCTTTGTTTCTTTCTCCCTTGAAGCCCCCCCCTGCCCGTTTTTGCTTCCAGGGGGCTGCAGGGAGTCTTGCTAGACACCCCCCACGCCTCATTTTGACCTTAGTAAGCCTCCCTGCAGCCCCTGGAAGCCAAAATGGGTTGCAGGAAAAAAGGCATTTTTTCCTCACTTGAGTATAAGCCGTGGGGGGCTTTTTTCAGCATAAAAAATGTGCTGAAAAACTCGGCTTATACTCGAGTATATATAGTAAGTGGAATCCCAGTTTGGGATCCCTTATTTATTTATTTAGAGCAATTAAATGGCTGCTGAACTTGAACAATGCAACTCTGGCAGCATACAATAAACAAAAATAAAATAAAAATAAAATAAACAATACCAACTAAAAACAAGGAACAACCATTAATTGATAATTAGGGACTCAAATTTAATATTTATCTCTGGATGGGAATTCCAAACATTCAGGTTTAAATATCTAAGGAAAGGTCCATATTTTCAATTCTTTTCTAATAGGCTACTACTGGAGAAGTATAGCTGCTGAACTGAAATTGGTAACGTTTTTACATCTGGTTAATAATAAGGCATCATATTTTAAATCATTTCAATTTTCCAGAAAGGCAGTTCACAAATGACTCATTGGGATAATTTAATTGTGACGAGAAAAAATCGTAGATAATTGTGGCAAAACTTGGTTTTCTAAAGTATGGTTACAAATAGTTCATACCCTAATTTAAAATGAAAAGATATATGAATCTACATATACCACTTAAGCATCCAGTGATAAGGCCATAAACCGAATTTTATCCAGTCATTTGAGGAAAGTGCATCTTTTCTTAGATTCTTAGATCTAAAAGAATGCATGTCCTTGCTGTATATTTTTTTCATTTTAAGATTGATTAATTTTGAAAAGTAATCTTGCGGTTTTCATTTTTGTATTTTTTTTAATAGAAATGCTACAGTTTGTCAGCAATCAAGTTGGAGATTTTCCAGATTTATTTTCTGAACAGTTATATGGCACATTCCAGAGCAACAATGCATGTAATGGAGACAGAATATCAGATACTTCACAGAAAGCTTACAACCAGGGACAGTTACAATCCTCTTCTCCTAGTGCAGCTTCTTCACCACAGCTTCAGTCTGTGCAAGTGAAGACCTCTCAGTCAACGGGCACAATTCCTGCTCCACAACGGGCTGCACCCCCTCTTCAACCTCGCCCCCAAGTTCAACCCCCACTTCAGCAACAGACAGTGATGATCACTCCAACTTTCAGCTCTTCTCCCCAGACCCGGATCATCCAGCAACCTGTAATATACCAAAATGCAGCCACAAGTTTTCAAGGTAACTCCCATGGTCTTCAAAGCAATAAGGAACACAATTTTATAAAGTACTAGGGTAAAATATCTTTACCTTCATCTTCACAGATGAGAATATCTGGAATACAGCATTATATAGCACTATATCCATGTTGCCAGACTGGTTGCTCGGTGACCAAAGTTACAAAAGACCCTTCCCCCAAAAGATACTTACAGCCCAGTTTTGAAATTCCCATGGCTGACCCCCTCGCAGTCATGTACCCACATTTTGGGCACTCAGCAACTATTCCATATTTACACCGTGGTAGCATCCTGGAGTCATATGATTGGAATTTATAACATTTTTTGCTGAAATCTGGCATTTACTTCTGTTTCTATTGAATTTTATTTCAGACAATGGATTTGCTTAACAATTGCACTGATTCACTTAATCGGCTAAGGTAATAGGTAATAAAATCAGGCATGGTCACATAATGATGCACTTAATGAGCATCATAACAACCGTAATTCCAGGTGCAGTGACAGTCTTAATTCAAGGACTGCCTGTAATCTTAATTCTTTTGCAATAAGGTTTTGCTATTTGGTCAAAATATATATTCTGTTTTCAAACTGTTTACAAGAAATACAATTAAATAGCAAAGAAATACAATTAAACAGAACAATCAATAAAATATATAATGTTTAAAATATAAACTTGAATACTAAAGTAATAAAAACTCATGCTGGTAGACAAATTTGTAATTAAAAATCAAGAATTATGATATCACTGATTAAGGCAGTACTGTCCTAATGTAATATTAAAACTGAATAGAAGATATTTTTGGTGGATTTTGCTTTTAGTTGTTAGATTATGATAACTTTTAGAAAAAAAACTACAGCAATTACCTGTATGTTTTTGTTGAAACACAGCCTATCACCAAAGATCAGAGGCTACAATTCTTATTGTGGAAGTCATAATTTCCCTTGAGCAGTTTCAAACTTTTCTTATCTTCTTTCTAGTGCTGCAACCTCAGGTTCAGAGCTTGGTGACTTCCTCTCAAGTTCAACCAGTTGCCATTCAACAGCAGATGCAGACCATGCAAGCTCAGAGGGTACTGACACAGAGTACCAACGGCACCATCCAGACACTAACTCCAGCGACTGTCCAGGCAGTAGCTGCCCCTCAGGTTCAGCAGGTTCCAGTGAGTTCTTTTAGTATCTTAAGGGAGAAGTATATATTTATATTCTGTTCCAAGGCAAGAAATAACTTCACTGATATAATGTTCGGCTTTTAAGCAATGAAATACCCAAAGCCCATAGGTCATTGATGGCTAAACATAAGAAAAGAAAAAGTGATTATAGTACTGGTATTGGAAAAAAAATAGTAAAGAAATTTTGGAAAGAATGGATCATGTTTCATGCTATTATTATTATAATAATTACTATAATAAATAGCAGTGGCGGTTTTGGTGTTTTATAACAACAATTTTGTTAATGGGTGGGGTGAGCATTACAAAGAATACATTCCTTACTTCACTTCTAAAAGCTTTTATCGGGTGGAGATTATACTCTTTAAAGCCAATTTATTAATTAAGAGAAATGATTGGATTGATTGATGGAATGTCACAGTGAAAGCTATTTGTAACCTATATGAGGTTAGTAGCTGTATAATCTGGGCCTCTGGTATATATAGAAGGAAGCCTGGAAAGAAGTATATTGAAATAGTAATTATGACTGTTTCTTGCATGGTGGGACTCTACTGTAACATAGGGACTAGTAATAACAACTTTCCATTTCTGAATTTGTTTTCATTAAATGTTTACTGTCTTGCCTCCTTCCAGGTTCTAGTCCAGCCACAGATAATCAAGACAGATTCTCTTGTCTTAACGACATTGAAAACTGATGGCAATCCTGTTATGGCTGCTGTTCAAAATCCAGCCCTGGCAGCAATAACCACGCCCATACAGACAACAGCTCTGCAGGTATCATACATAGTAGGGCTCCACATGTTATCTCCCAAATGGTTGCGTTCTTCCTTTTATTTATTAGGGTTCTTTCTTATTGAGATTCTTCAAACTGCATGTGAGCATTATAGTACATATGGTATACAGTAGTATCTCCTTGCAAAAAAATGGTATATTGAACCTATATAATCACTCTTGGAATGAAAAAGGATATCTATATTTACAGTATGTGTATGTATTGTGCACATATACTTGTTTTCAATGTAATTCCTCAGAATATATCTGTAAATATTGGGAGGAGGGAATTATAGGAGCTTACAGTTGAAAACTGTTGAAAGGTCTCTTCTTGGTAACCAGTTTGTCTTTTCTTCTCTTATTTGTGTCCTCTTTTATGTGTTCAAATTTTGACTAAGTTTTTTGTGTTGCCGCAGTACTATTATCTCTTGGTCTTCCAGTTTTTTCCCACACTGAAATTATTTGCAATAGTGCTTTTAGTATATTTTTAGGACCTCCCATCCATCTCAAAAATTTTTTTCTCTGCCAATAATATTACGTTCTCCTGCCATATAATCTTGTTTATTGTCACTCTGAATTTATTAAAATATGGTTTTGGGGAGTCCACAATATGTAGTTGATTATTCATAAAAGAAAGAAATCTATTGTTACACATTCATTTTACCCCAGTGGTCCTGATATTTTCATTTTATTATGTTTTATGACGTGATGTAAAGTCAAAGATAGCCATCTTTTCCATTGTCATTGGAGAAACTGTCAGCAAATGTAGTCATGCATAGCAGAGTTTCTCTTTCCAGTAGACATCAGAGAAATTAAAGTCCTAATGTCCCTTTTAAAAATGTAAAGTTTGCTTCTGGAACCACACCTTCTCCCAATAGGCTGCGGAGTGGGTCAGGAATGGGTTGATACAGTTGATCTGCCTGGAGACTGAGTCATGATGTTCTTGGCCATGCTTCCATATGCTCCCTCGACTCCAGTTTATTTGATTCAGTCGATCTGACAAGACATATTGGCAGTTTCTCTTCAACTTTCAACTCTTTCAACTCATTGCTGACACATTTGACTTCAGGTTTATTTAATTTACTTTCTGTGGATTATTGCGTGCTGGCCACTTCAGTCTCGGCTGGAAACGCTGCCGCACCGCCGCCCCCCCAACTTCATAGCCGCTTGCCAGCTGATAGGCGCTTTCATGATCATGCGGTGCGCCGCTCCTTGAGCGAGCCATTGCAGCTCAGGATTCTCAATCAGCCATTTGCCGTTCGCCAGCTGAGCAACCCCTTCAGGGCCACCGCGTAGCGATTGCTGAGGTGGACGCTGTCAGCCCAACTGCAGGCAAGGCGCGCCGCTCTCCTGAGCGAGCTGCCATTATAGAGCATTGCTGGTGGCCATTTTGTTCAGCGCGAGCTGACTTGAACCTTGTGGGGCAGCCATTTTATTTGCCGTGAGCTACTTCAAACCTTTTGGGTGGCTATTATCAGCAGCGCGGCTTACCCGGCTACTTCCTACTTACTAGTGTCGCCTTAAGTGCATGCGGAGGTCCTGTTCTACGGCTCAGGCTGTGATTGGATCCTGCACCGCATAAAGGGGAGGGGGCCCTTCAGGAGCTGGCATCTCCCAGGATTCCTGAGTAAGCCGCCCTATTAGACCTCACTGTGTGCGCTGGCTACAGCGTACTCAGTACAGCTGCCGCTGGTACGCCATTTACTTCATTACAATGGCGGAGCAGCCCACCATCAGCAAGGCGGCTCAGGCTTCTTCTGGCAGGAAGGCCACCTCCAAGTCTGCCTCAGGCCGCAAGGTCCAGCAACTATCCAAGGCAGAATTTAAGGACCTTCAGAGACGGCAGAAAGCCTTGGAACGTCAGTTCTCACAGGCTGAAAAGGATCACGCTGCTCTCGATGCCAATCCTTGATCAGCGCCAGGTCATGGTTCCACATTCCAGAACCAGCTGAAGACCAGGACCTGTCCAGAGCCTTGTCACCCAAGAGAGCTGACCAGAGCTCCCCTCATGACACTCCTTCTTCAAAAGGCCGCTCAAAGGGGGGGCCCTTTGATTGCTCAGTGGTGTCTCGCGATCCTCATCCTCAACCTGGACAGGATCCTCCTAGCCTAGAATTGGGCGACTTACCTGAGGCTGTCCAGAGCCTGATTACCAGGGCCATCACCAAAGGCATTGCCGTGGGCATTCGGGAACGCCATTCACCCTCTCTGGCCTCAGATCTTCTTTCACGACAGCACCGTGTCTCTCCCTCTGTTAGCCTTACAGGATCTCCTCAAGGGCAGCATTGACATGTTCCTGGAGGAGGAGGCACGGAGGGATCCTGACCTTTCTGAGGAAGGCGCTCTTCCCGACATTCCAGCCTTCACGAACTTTTTTCCACATGGATTGTTTAAATCCTTATTATACAAGGCCAAGGTCACCTCCGGCCTAATTGACCCTGGAGCGGCTGCCTCCACCTCGACCACTACTCCAGGAACTAGCCACGGTCTTTTCTCAGAGCCGGTGACAGAACAGCTCTTCATCCCTACTTCCAAACTTTTCATTGATGTTGTTCAGAAACAGTGGACCAGCCCGGTGTTGTGGCCCGTCAGCGGCCTGCGCGGATTTTGGCTGATCCCGATGACGAGACTGGTGTGGTGTTGTGCCAGCAGCCTGTGCAGCCGGCGCTCGAGTCGGACAGCGAGGAAGCTGAAGAAGATGTGGTGCCAGAGGCAGAGATTCAGCCAGGGCCTTCAGAACCTCCAGAGGTTCCTTCAAGTGAAGAGAGTGAAGTGGAGGAGCTCTTCTCAATGCACGAGCACGCAGGGCTGCCAAAAGGCAGGAGTGGTTACTCAGGAGGAGGTCTCCTCAAGTGTAAGGTTTGGGGCTAATTGGCCACTCCCTTAGCCTATTTAGGTTTGCACAGAGTTGGCAAATGTTGCAAGAAACAACGCATGTTCGTCTCGCTGAGCATTTGAGAGTGAAGCAAACCTGGTTTCTGGGCTGATTGCCAAGACTTGTAAGCCATATCTAATCTTTGGAATTTCTGGCAGGCTGTTAAGGACATTTTTAGTAATAGCCTGCATTTGAAAAAGACTGTGTTTGTAGTAAATGGAGTTGTTTGGAGTTTTGTGTGCTACATTTCTGTTGTGACCCGCCAGTGGCCTGTGCGGATCGTGGCTGATCCCGGTGATGAGGAGGCTGGTGTGGGGTCACGCCAGTAGCATGCATATCCGGCGCTCGCGTCGGACAGCAAGGAGGCTGAAGAGGATATGGTGCCAGAGGCAGAGACTCAGCCTGGGCCTTCAGAACTTCCAGAGGCTCCTTCAAGAGGAGAGAGCGAAGTGGAGGAGCCTCTCCTCAATGCTCGAGCACGCAGGGCTGCCAAAAGGCAGGAGTGGCTACTCAGGAGGAAGAGGTCTCGAGAGTAAGGTTTGAGGATAATTGGCCACTCCCTTAGCCTATTTAAATCGCACGCAGTTAGTAATTTCTTGCTGGAAACAACCTGTAATTATTACAGAGCATTTTTGAAGAAGTGAGTGTCTTATCATATCTTGTTTTCTGGGCTGGTTGCCAACCTTTGACGGACTTTGTTTATTCTTGGTACGTTATAACTTTGATAAGGACCATTGGTGTGTGTCATAATCCTTGGGAATCCGGAGCTGGGGCAGAACAATTTCTTGGGTTCTGTAGCTGGGGCAGAACACCCAGCTTCTCTGCCTACTCCCAGCGGGACGGACCGTCACAAGTACAACATGGAGCCTGCGCTCACCAACCTCTTACAGGTACCTCCCGTTGATGGCCTAGTGGCTGCCCTTTCATCCCCTGCTCCTTATCTCCTAGGGGACACATCTGAAGGCCTTAAGCCTGAGGACAGGAAATTTGACCTGTCATTTAAGAAAATACACCAGGCCTCTGCCTGGGCAATTCAGGCCACTACTGCGGCCTCATTCTTTAATCACACCTCCCTGCTGTGGCTTCAACAACTACAGTCCCGACTGCCCCCCCCCCCAGGAGGTCCGTATCCATCAGGACCTCAATAAGATCATTGCTGCGGCCCAATTTTCAGCCGATGCCATGCTCAATGCCACTAAATTCGCCTCCCAAGCCCTGGCCTCATCAGTCACGTCACGGCGCCTGTTGTGGCTGCACCAACGGCCAACTAACCTCAGAGCCAAATGGCGTCTAGCCGTGGCCCCATACATGGGGTTGAAATTATTTGGCGACTCTCTTGAGCCGCTATTAGTAAAAGACAAAGACGAGGAAGGTTCTTCCTTCCACCACTAGGCGGGCGGACCACAGGGCCACTCCCTATTACCGCAGGTAACCTTCCTGCTTCTCCACACAGGAGAGCAATGCCCAACGCCCTTATACTCAGAGCACCTTTCGCCACCAAGATAGGAGCTCCTTTTGAGACAAACCCAAATCTTTGGCACCCAAAATCTGTCATTTCACGGAACGGGCAACCACCAGTTCCGTCGCCAGAAATGACTCGCTCCTCAACGCTCCCATAGGAGGAAGGTTGAGCCTCTTTGTAAACCGGTGGGCTCTCATCACGACTGATTGTTGGGTCCTCCACACCATCAAATTCGGACTATCTCTGGAGTTCCTCTCCAGCCCCCTGACCCACTTCGTGCCATGCCCTGTCTCCAAGTCCTATCACAAGCGCAGCCTCATGGAGCTTGCCATCTAGCACCTCTTAGACATCAAGGCGGTGGAGAAGGTTCCTCCCGATCAATGGAGGCAGGGATTTTACTCAATCCTGTTCGTGGTACCGAAACGCTCTGGGGGCTGGAGAGCAATCCTAGACTTAAAATCATTCAACACCCACCTGGTCTACCGGAGATTCAAGATGAACTCTCTTAGGTCCATCTTGGAAGGGATCTGTCCTGGGGACTTTCTAGCCTCCATAGACCTCTCTGAGGCCTATCTCCACATCCCCATATCGCCAGCCCATCGGTGATACCTCAGGTTCAGCTACGCGGGGCGCCACCTCCGCACAGCTTCACAAAGATCCTGGCAGCCCTCGTACCCACCTAAGATCCGTCCCGGTACGGCTTCAGGCCTACCTGGATGACATCTTAATCCAGGCCCTTACCCTTCAGAGGGCTCAAGATGACTTACGTCTCACCCTACGGGTCTTACAGTACCATGGGTTCTTGGTCAACTTACCCAAAACTCAGTTGTCTCTCCAAACCCGATTGACCCATCTGGGGGCCATAATTGACACCCGATCAGGATGGGTGTTCCTCTCTCAGGAAAGACGAGACAATCTCAGACTACTCACCCGTCAAATCCTGTAACCGATGGTAACCCTCCTCACCTTGTCAAAATTGCTCAGAAAGCTAGCATCGTGCATAAATATCGTACCCTGGGCCCGCCTCCATGCACGCAGTCTCCAGTGGTTTCTGCTCCCAGATCAACAGACCAGGACATCCAACTCCCTCACCAAGGTCAGGGTTCCACTATCTGTCCGCCGGTTCTTACACTGGTGGACCACTCCAGCCCTGGACAAGGGGTGCATCTTCGCGGACGCCCAGAGGGTCACAATTACAACAATTTACAGCTGGGGAGCCCATTTGGGCTCTCAGGTTGCGCAGGGTCATTGGTCTCCCACGGAAGCATAATCCAACATCAATTTATTGGAGCTTCGGGCAATCCATCTGGCCCTAAGACACTTCCAACAGACAGTACAGGGACGCCATGTCCTGGTTCTCATGGACAACGTCACGGCGAAAACCCACGTGAACCGACAGGGCGGGACACGGTCCAAACGTTTGATGCAGGAGGCCCTCCGCCTGGGGAGCTGGGCAGAAAACCACGTCATCTCCCTGCAGGTGGACCACATCGCCGGGAAGTCCAACACACAGGCGGACTTCCTCAGCAGGACCACGGTGGATGCGTCAGAATGGCGACTCCACTCCGATCTATTCTGAGACATATGTCACCAATTTGGAGAACCACAGGTGGACCTGTTCGCATCTCCCCTGAATGTGCAGCTCCCTCGGTTCTTCATGCGGTACCCCACTCCGGGAGCGGAAAACACAGACGCCCTTCGATGCACCTGGCCTCCCAGTCTCCTCTATGCCTTCCCCCCTCTGGCCTTAATACCGAGGGTAATTCGCAAGGTCATAGCAGAGGCCCCGGAAATAATTCTGATCGCTCTTCATTGGCCACGGAGGCTATGGTTTTTGGATCTGATTGCCCTTTCGACGTCGCACCCTTGGAGGATCCCTCCGGAGAGGATGCCTCTCAGCCAGGGGGTCATCAACCATCCGGAGCCCCAATGGCTCCACCTGACCGCCTGGCTCTTGAGGGGCTCCTCCTGAGGAAGGCATGTTATTCTGAAAAGGTCATCCGGACCATGCAAGCGGACAGGAAGAAGTCAACCATCAGAATCTACAACATCACCTGGAAGGTATTTATCTCATGGTGCTACGCACATGACATTAACCCTGTCTCAGCTTCTGTTCCGCAGGTCCTTGATTTCCTACAGGCTGGACTCAACAAAGGACTGGCGCACAACACACTCAAGCGCCAGGTTGCAGCCTTTTCAACGGTTTTGACACCCAGGGACGGCGCGTCGCTGTCTCATCACCTGGACATCCACAGGTTCTTGCGCGGTGCATGCAATCTCTGTCCCCCCCCCCATTGTACACTGCTATCCCATTTGGGATTTACCCCGGGAACTGTGGGCTCTCACCGAATCCCCCTTTGAACCTTTAGGTACTTCGAGCCTCAGATACCTCACTCTTAAAGTGGCCTTTCTGGTAGCCGTTACATTGGTGCGGCGCATATCGGAGCTCACGGCTCTTTCTATCAGGCCCGACCTCTGTATCATTCACCCGGACATAGTGATCCTTAGATTGGATCTGTCATTTGTTCCCAAGGTCAACTCCTGTTTCCATTGGGCCCAGGAGCTTGCTTTGTCTAATTTCTGCCCAAGGTCTTCCCATCCCTTGGAACACAAGTGGCACACCTTGGATGTCCGCAGAGCACTCAAAATTTACATCTCTCGGACTGCGCCTTCCAGACGATCTGAGGTTCTCTTTGTATCTTTCCAACCTACCTTGTTAGGTTCTAAGATATTTTCGGCCACCATTGGCCGCTGGATCCGGGCATGCATTGCTCGGGCATATGATGTATAGGCATTACCGGTGCCCAAACACATTACTGCACACTCAATGCGCAATGCAGCTACCACCGCTGCTTGGGCCACGCAGGCCTCCCTTAAGGAAATTTGCAGGGCAGCTACCTGGACTACTCCTTCGCCTTTCATTAAACACTATCGGCTGGATGTCTTTGCTTCTGTGGAGGCTTCCTTCGGCAGGAGAGTCTTGCAATAGGTACACCTAGCCTCAGGGGATCCAGGCTCACGGCTTCCCATCCTTAGGACAGGCTAGCTTGGGTATGTCCCATTCCTGACCCACTCCGCAGCCTATTGGGAGAAGGGGCGTTGGTCCTACCGTAAACGCCGTTTCTCCGGGGGCTGCGGAGTGGGTCAGCCCCTCCCGCCTAGTGAGCTGGACACGACTCCTTACTAATGTTATGGCAGAGCTTCTCTTTCAGGCCTATCTTCGTCGAACAAACTGGAGTTGATGGAGGCATATGGAGGCATGGCCAAAAATATCATGACTCAGTCTCCAGGCAGATCAACTGTATCAACCCATTCCTAACCCACTCCGCAGCCTCCGGAAAAACGGCATTTACGGTAGGACCAACACCCCATCTCCATGGTTTCCTTTGATTGCTGTTTTCCCAAAAACCAGTTTGGTCTAGTGGTTAAGGAACTGGATAAAAAGCAAGAGGCTGTGAGTTCAAGTCCTGCCTTAGCCAAGTTGGGTGACTTTGGCTAAATCAGTCTCTCTTGGCCTATCTCACCTCCTATTTTAAGAGAAGGAAGATATGTTAGATATGTTCGCTGTCTTGAGTTATTTATACAAATAATAAAGGTGGGATATAAATAAATAAAATAATAAATAAATAAAAAGTCATGGTTTCAGTTACAATTTCAAAGAGTTAGAATTTAAAAATGACCAATTTTAGAAAGTGAAGTTCTCTGAGAGATAACCATTTTGTAAAAAGCCCTTTTTTTCCAACAATAGACTATTTTCTCTAAAGGTATCAGCCTGGCACTTGATTCTGATTTCCTTTTCTGCCAGGCCAATGTCTCTTGCCCCACAGGCGTATTAAATTACTGTATAGTATAACTTGATATTAGCTTTTTAAATTTGCTTTATTTTCTTATTCTTGTTTTTAATCCATTAATGATACATTTTGTGCTGTATAGTTTAAATTTCTTTTTTATCTTTCTGAGAATAGTTTTGTTATGGTATGGTCTGTAAAAAATACATATTCTTTACAGCTTGAAAAATATGAATATTTGGACAAATAGCTGTTTAATTTACAAAACAGGTGAGAACCTGGTCATATTCTGAAAGCATTTTATTTGCCCCAGTATGCAAGTGACTATAAGAACGTTTACATACCTAAGAAAAGTTTTTTAGATTAGGAGACTTTCTTATTCTTATCTCATAATCCAGTCTTTTTTGTTCATAGTTCTGTCTTTGCAGTTGGAAGCCACTGATCATGATTTTTATGAGAAAGTGCAGTGCCATTGTCACTATGTCTAAATAGTGGCATTGTTATTCCACTGGGATCCAGAAATATTTATGAATTCTTAAGAACATAGGAGAGTGCATTGTGTATAACTGTCACTGGTTTATCTAGTTTGTTTTGGATTTGTAGTAAATAAGAATTGTTCTTGGTTTTTTGTGATGGGTGTTTCCCAAACTTTTTACCCAGATTCTTGATATAGAGACTATGAAATCTTATTCATATAGAACATAAGTATTACTGCTGAATTGTAAGCCTTGTTTCCTAGTTGTTTTGTAAAATGTGGAATTTTATTTTGGTCACATATTTTTTTATTAATTTTAATTAAAGAATTTTACTGAACAATACAAATTTTAAAAAGGAAAGTAAAATAGGAATAAAGAAAAGTAAAAGTGATAAGTAAAAAAGAAAGAAGAGAGGGAAGGAAAAAGAACAGGTAAAGCAGTGGTTTCCAATATTCTTTACAATAGTTATAAGTGCATTTTTAGTTTATCCTCATTAAGATTACATTGTGGCTCCCTTCTTTCCATATTCTATCCTTTCTAATCATCAAACGTTTATTTTTTCCAATTTTCATACCCATAAAGAGTTTCCATTTACTAACAAAAGGAGTTATTGTCTTTTCCCTAATCAAACAAGTCAGTTTTGCCATTTCAGCAACTTTTGTCATCTTCACCAACTATTCTTTCATTGTGGGTATTACAGAGTTTTTCCATCTTTCTTATATATAATCTCACTGCAGTTACCGTTCCAGCAATGAAAGTTCTGGTTTCAGTTGAATATTAATCTTTAAAATTTTTGTATTGCTATATGCATTTGAATCCAAAATTTACTAGCTTTTTTCAAGTCCACCAAGCATGCTAAAACAACCCTTCATATTTCCAACATAGATTTGAAATACCTATATACATTCTAGATAGTTTTTCTGGTATCATTCATATACAGTGGTATATCATTTTATAAAAATACTTTTTATAAACATGAATTTCAGTCATTTCTGCCACATGCTTTCTCTTTGTTGCATCTGTACGTTATAAGCAGTGTCCATTTTATCATATGCTGTTTAACTTGTTTTCATTTCAAATTTCAGTAAAAGCTTATATACATTTTAGCAGTTACATACTGTATTCATCATTTGCCCATAATCCAGTTTCAAATTCTGTCTTACATAGTTCAATTCTAAATATGGTATTGTTTACTTTAAATCTTTTTCTTAACTGTACATATGAAAACCATGTCAGAGATCTTACATGAAAAATTAATTGCTATTTGATTTCTGCTGTTGACTTTTTAGACCTTGGTTGGTAGCAATGGGGCCATCTTGACAACTATGCCTATGATGATGGGAGGGCAGGAGAAGATGCCCATTAAACAAGTGCCTAATAACACCAAGCAGCCAGAACCACCAAAGGAAGGAGAAAGGCGAACAACTCATAATATTATTGAGAAGAGATATCGATCATCTATAAATGACAAGATCATAGAACTGAAAGATCTAGTCATGGGAACAGATGCTAAAGTAAGAATTGCTTAGTTAAAAAGCAAAAATATTTGCAATAGCTACAAATCTATTTGTCATATTTGCAGTTGACATGCTATTTAATGTTCTTGTTTGTGTCCATTTCCATTGAATTAAATATCTAAATAACCACAATAATTTTTGGAAAGGTGGTTAAAAATGCCAAATCCAGTCTGAATATCTTGCTGATTGTGTGACGAACTATAGTTTTATCCTGCCCTTTTTACATATCACTCAAAGCAGTGGTGAGATTCAGCCAGTTCACACCTATTTGGGAGAACCAGTTATTAATTTTCTAAGCAGTTTGGAGAAATTTTATTTTGGTTTTTTCCACTTTACAGAGCTAATCCTGTAACGAAGGCAGGAAGAAAACATTCTGGTGTTTCTAGCCTAATCTTTATTGCCCTGCTTACAGAAACTGCCTCTCTGGTTAACCCTTATTACATTGTAACAGCTAAGGCAAAGCGCCCATCGATGTGAGTGGCGTTGAGTTGGCCACGCCCACATGGTCACATGACCACTGAGCCACGCCCACCCAGCTGATCATTAGGGCAGAGAACCGGTTGTTAAATTATTTGAATCCCACCACTGACTCAAAGCAGTGAACATATCTAATATCTCTGCTTCCTACTTTCCCTATAACAACAACTTCTTTGAGGTAGATTGATCTGAGAGAGGATGACTGGTCCAAAGTCACCCAAACAGCTTTCATGTTTAAGGGAGGCCTAGAATTTACAGGCTCTTGGCTTCTGGAACAACACCTTAACCACTATATCAAACTGGTTTTCTAATTCTAAATCCCTCCTTCCTTCCTTCCTTCCTTCCTTCCTTCCTTCCTTCCTTCCTTCCTTCCTTCCTTCGTAAAATTTATAGGCTGCCCATCTTTACCTCAAGGTAACTACATGCATCCTACATACATACACAAATTTAAGAAAACCTTTACTACTAAATAAAAATGTGCTAAGAGATCATAAGATAGCTGAATAATCATATGCATTCTTTTCAGATGCACAAGTCTGGTGTATTGAGGAAGGCTATTGACTACATTAAATATCTACAGCAGGTTAATCATAAATTGCGACAGGAGAACATGATCCTTAAGCTATCTAGCCAGAAAAACAGTTAAGTGTTTTAAATATTACATTCCGGTGTTTTAATTTAAGTGAAGCAGGTACTATCAAGGTTATTAATTAAATGATTTTGTGCCCCCTTGCATTGATTGATGTTTTTATTGATTATGCTTTTAGCGGCTACATGTAGAATTGATAAGAAGATGTATTTAATTACACAAGGTACTGTGAATGGAATAATTAATCTATGTGATCTTTTCTCACAGAGTTGTTGAAGGGTTTTGACTTAAGCAGTCTGGTGGACAATGATGTGGATCTGAAGATGGACGAATTCAATCAAAATGCTCTATTGATGTCTCCACCAGCTTCTGACTCAGGATCACCAGCAGGCTTTTCCCCTTATTCAATTGATTCAGAACCGGGAAGTCCATTATTGGATGATGCAAAGGTAGCTAATATTCCTAAGACAATCTGCACTGGGAAGCATAGACAAGATCCCATTGGTGTTACATGCATGCTAATTCAGATGGAGATATGTCATCTGCTTCCCATTAAATTCAGATAATAAATTATGGTTTTTAAAAGGAAGGTGAGATTCAAATATTAATTGATTTTTTTTCAAAAAATCACACAATGGGTAACACAACTAAAATCAGACACATGAATAAGGAATATCATAAAATGTGTGTGTGTGTATACATAAGAAATCCTGTACCAAAGTCCATTAAAAGTACAATAACATGCAGGGCAGTATTTTGCTTTATATCAAAGAAATCATAAAGCCCAATAAACAAGAACATTCAAAGGGGTACAGCTTTCACAATATCCTGCTAGTTGTATCCTGCTAGTTGCCAAAATGTTGGAGATACACCATAATTGCATTGAACAGTATATTTGGGGCAAGTTTGAGATGGAATAAAATAAACAGAGGTATCTGCAAGAGAAATGGTATATGCGTAATTTTAGACTGAAACTTCAAATTGAAATGGCCTGGAATGGATGGATAAATTACAACAAAGATAAAGTTTTTCAGATTTTTTTTTTGGTGAGTGTCAGGTAACAGACATGCATTGTACTTTAATGTAATGAGGACTACTTGTACTTCCATGTATGATGTAAAATGTATCATTAGTTTATAGATTAGTTCATAGGTTGCTCCATGATCTTCAGCAGCATATTTAGACATATCAAAGATCAATTTCATTATAACATTTGAAATAAAAGGTGATTTTAGTAAATTGTAAATGTTTACAGTATTTAAGTCTTTTAAATCCATCACTTGGAGAAAAGTATGAATAGATCTACAGACTTTCTTTTATTTCCAATTCAGTGACCTTTGGGGGGATTTTGTAATGGTGGAACATTTTTATAAAGCTATCTAAGAAGAATAAATCTGCTATAAAGAAGATATTGAAAAGTCAGCCTTGTGCAATATAGAGCAACTATTTGTCTTAAGTGTTTCAGAAATAACTCTTCCATACCCTTGACTTAGGTTAAAGATGAACCTGATTCTCCACCTGTTGCTCTTGGAATGGTTGATCGTTCACGGATGCTGCTTTGTGCTCTCACATTCCTCTGTCTCTCCTTTAATCCTTTAACATCTTTTTTGGATGGCAAAGAAACATCGGACACTTACAGCACAGTGCATCATGGTTCTGAGAGGAATATACAAGCAATAAAACCAGGTATATTTCCAATAGTACTCCTTTGATATCTTTAAAAAATTTTTAAAGACAAGTACAGTAACTAAATGATGAAAGGGGAAGAAAACAATAGATGGTGATTTGTTGGGTAATGATATATTCTGGAATATTCTGTTTTAAAAGGTGATTACAATTTTATTGTGATAATTTATAAATACGGTAATTGTAGTGGATAGTAGTATCCATGACTCAGATAATGGGTATTTATGTACAAAAGGATTGTGAGCTTTTGACATGTATGTTTCTTGGTTTCTTTAATAAATTGAAATTTTACCTGTATGGAATCTATATTTTACCTGTGCATTTGTGAGGATTTTATTGTTGTTTCTGTGTGTGGTAGAGCTTTCAGATTTTTTAATTGTAGCGTACATGTTGTATTTGTTATGAGGGATGGGCTGAATCATGTTAGGTTCTTATTTTGAAAAAGGTTTTTGATTTATGTAAGTTGTGTATTTTTTCTGAACATTTCTATCTTATATAAAATGATATTTTCTTGCATCTATATACTTAGGGCGGGAGTTTTGCATGGGAAACAGTTCTATTTCAGGGAAGAATAAATAGGATGAGAAGAAAGCAAGTTGATTAAACTTAGCATGATCTTTACATAATCAAGGTTCTCCCAAGAATTATTATATTAAGGTGTGAATTGTTATTTCTTATCTGATTTATGTTTTTTGACATGATTAATTCTGATTAATTCTGTTAGAATCAGGTGGCTGGTTTGGCTGGATGATGCCCACTTTGATCTTGTGGCTTGTGAACGGTGTCATTATCTTGAGTGTATTCATAAAACTGTTAGTGCATGGAGAGCCAGTAACACGACTGCATTCCCGTTCTTCTGTGACTTTTTGGCGGCACCGAAAACAGGCAGACCTGGACTTAGCTAAGGTGAGATAGTTCGTTGCTTTGAGGGTAAATGTTATTGTGCTCATTTATTTGTATTGCATTAATTGAAATTTGCATAACCTAAAGAGTGAATATTTTAAAATGTAGAACAAGTCTCTTGAACTACTAAACATTTAGGTTTACATCTCATTATTCTGCTATCAAAATTCTTGAACTATGGGTTCTTAAAGCACCTCCCCTTGGGAGAGCATGCAGATCATTTTTGGATTAAACTCTGCTTCTGTTCTATAGGTAGGTAATTTTTAAAGGGGGAATCAGGTTGAATTCTAGAATTGAAATGAATGATAAAGGTGAGCAGATTTCTACAGATTTTGTTAAATGCATGCAGGCTAAAGGTAATCTGTCCAGTAAAAAGAACAATATTTTATTATGCTGTTTAACTGTTCAACCTTTGTTTATGTGTGATAGTGTATTTGAACAAAATAAAAATGTACTGTGAAATTTGCAATCCATTTGTAAATATAGAGTTGTTGTAAATGGGAAAGGGGAGCAATATTAATACTGGGATTATAGGTTATATTTTGAAAAAATAATTTTGAAATAATTAGTTGATGAACATAATAAGCAATTCCTATTGTATTTTACTATTGAAATTAAAGGGTTTTTTTTTTTTGAGTGGAACAGTGTCTTCTGTGTCTAAATGCTGATTTTAATTGGAAAGAGTAAATTATTTCTTTTCCATTATGTGGTTGAATATTTGTTTAACTGGACTGGACTTGAAGTTTAACTGAACTGGACATGAAATCTAACAGGATTTCAAGGTAATACAGATCCAGATTTTTTGTGTTTCTGATATGTCATGGTTCAAGTAAGTTGATGCAGATGAGGAAGAAAGAAAATTTGAGAAAAAGTCTATAGTATATTTAAATACGATGGCAATTTAGCTAGTTTATCAGTGGCTGAGGAGACAAATGTAGGTTTACTAGACTCCAAAATCTGAGTAACAAATGAAATTATCAAAAAGAATTAAAGCTTAAAAATGAGTGAAGATGGAGAATAAAATTTATGTCTTCCATGATGACTCAGAATAGTCTGAATATTAGGAAGTGATGAAACACTCAAATGTCCCCTGTTCAACTTTATCCCATGTTTTTCTTCTTTTGTTTGCAGGGGGACTTTGCTGCTGCTTCATCAAATTTACAGATCTGTCTTTCTGCTCTGGGCCGAGCGTTGCCTACTTCTCGTTTTGACTTGATCTGTAGCCTTTCCTGGAACATTATTCGTTACAGTCTCCAAAAATTGGGATTAGTACGTTGGCTGCTAAAGAAGACATCACAGCGGAGACGAGCAACAGAGACACCTCTTGGCTTTGAAGATGAAGCCAAGACTAGTGCGCGAGATGCAGCACTAGTGTATCATAAACTTCATCAACTCCATATTACAGGTAGATGAAAAAAAATTAACTTAGTGGTTTAAAAGGTAACGATTCCCTCAGGTTAAGCTTGATTCCTGATAGCTGTCTACCTCGTAGTTTTTTTGTTTGTTTGTTTTTTTAATGCAAAATAAAGGTTTACTTTTTAATGAATTTTGTATCTTAGAATCTCCAGAGTGCTCCTTATTTTTGATAATGCAAGATTTTGCATAACAGGGTATTGTGCAATACTGCAATGTATGAATAGTACTAAGTTTCAGTAGCTAAAAGAGCTTTTTCAGATGAAACCATGCAGTGCATCACTTGTACAAGGTGATTCACAACAGGATACAAATGATATTTTTTAAATTTCTGGTGCAGGTAAACTTCCGTCCAGTTCAGCTTACTCAGGGTTGCACATGGCGTTGTGTGCTGTAAACCTGGCAGAATGTGCAGAGGAGAAGATTTCACCAAGTACCCTGGCAGAGATTCATCTAACTGCTGCAGTTGGCCTGAAGACTCGCTATGGTGGCAAACTGGGCTTCCTGGCGGTACGTGGATTGTTTTGAGCCACTTAGCAGTTTAGATAGTCTTCACTTAACAACAGTAATTGGGACCAGAATTCCCACTGCTAAATAATGTAGTTGTAAAGTGTGATGTCACAGTACTGCATCATTTAGTGAAGGCAATCTCATTAGTCTCCATTTTTGTTGTTAAGTGAGGGACTCACATGACTGACATGGGAAGAGGCAGGAATCTAGAAGTGCTTACTTGTGCTATTAAAACTGCATCCCAGGCAAATGGATGGGTGGGCATTAAGAAGTACATGCATGTGTGTGGATGCCATGTGTGGGCCCTATGGAGTATGGGCAGGCATGTGTGCGCGGATGCTATGAAGGTTGTGTGCTATGGGAAGGCGCTACAGAGTATGGGCATAAATTCAAGTGGCTCCCAAGTGAGGACTACCTGTATTAGGTTAAATACTGTGGCTTATTTAAATTATTTTTCTGGATTTGCATCTAAAATAAATGAAAGTGACTTCTGTGTTGGTACATTAAAAATTTTATCCATAGATTGCTAACTTTCAGTCAAATATTGCATGTTTTCTTCTCAGAGTTATTTCTTAAGTCAAGCTCAAAGCTTGTGTACTTCTGAGCATAATGACATTCCTGACTCCTTACGCTGGTTGTGCCATCCTTTGGGGCAGAAATTTTTTGTGGAACGGAGCTGGACAGTGAAAGCTGCTGCTAAGGATAGTCTGTACTCCACTCAGAGGAACCCAGGTGAAGATCAGTAGCTAGAGAAGATATTTTCTTTAAGCCTGTTATCAGTATAGTGGACAATACTTATGTGTATGCATTTTCTTTCTTCTGCTAGCTTTATACATGCTTTGGTTTAAAAATTGTTAAATGTTAATATGTGAAAGCAATCAAGAGGACAGTTTTCCATAAACTGGCATTCTTTCTGCAATACAGTTTTCTATCTAAAAACAAAAAAAGAAAGGCTTAACTCCTGAAGTATTCATTGTTGAACTTGTGAATAAAATAATAAGCTGATTGTTTTGCCTTCGCATCTATAGCTGATCCCATTGCACAGGTACACCAGGCATTCTGTGAGAACCTACTGGAGAGAGCTGTTGAATCCATTGTGAAACCTCAGATTCCCAAAGGGGCTACAAGCCATGATGATGAAGCACCTTGGTGAGCCATATTTATGTCCTAGTGGCAGTTTTCTTGGAAATATTGAAGGATTCTCCTTGACTGTTCTAATAAAACCTATAGTTCAACATTGGAGGGAGAATGGCAATATATATTTCAGCTGCCCAATTTTAAGCAATATGATACAGGACACACCTATATGAGTACTGCTTTTCTCATAATACATCACTTAGATTGTATCCATCCACAGTACTATTTGGATATACGACATAGTACAATTTCTCTAAACAGTTTGTCCAAATTGCAAAAAATGGATTAGGATAAAAAGTATATAAAGTAGCCTGTACCATGGTAGTAAGAAGTTTTTTTTTATCATTTGCTATCATTCTCATCCATTGACCAAATTATTTGGGATTGAAGCCCAACATTATTTAATTTTACCATCTTGCCTACGCTTATCATTGAAATGTTCATGGCAAGATTCATCATTATCTCTGTTGGGAGAAAGCCATACAAAAAATTATCACAATGCTGCAAGAATGAGATTACCATGGTGAACATTGTTTGCCTTTCAGAATGCGGGTATGAATGTGATACCTTCTTTGTGCAGAGAATCATCCTTAAAAAGTGTGTTAAAATACAACTTTAGTTTGTTACAATTCATTGTAAAAATATGATACATTGTCCTAACTACTAAAAGTCTGACTTTGTACTTGCAGTGAATTCGCTAATGCTTTGGAATACTTGACATTACTAAGTTCTTTTGTGGATTCTTTGGGAAGTGAGATACCACCTTTCTCTGGAAATTCGGTGCTGAAGTCTGCTCTAGGTATGTGTAAAAGATACAGGACTTGTTCAGTGGTTTTCTGTCTTCGTCTTTCTTTTCTCTCCCATCCTAAATATATCTGCACTTAGTCAGTGTTCAGTTGTTATTTTTCTTGTGTTAAATCTTTTATATTCAATTTTGCTTTTTTATCCACTGTTCAATTTCAAGATTTATCACTATATATCACTAATAATACATTGCCTTCCTTCAATGTAGTTAACAACTAAACACAAAACAAGAAAAAGGTAGAAGGAAGGAAAGAAAGCAAATTCAGCATTATAATAATAAATTAATACTGTAATTACATTTAAAAACAAAGCCTAAGTCTTAGCTGATGGAGTAACCTACTTCATTATTTCACCCATGCTGCTAGGTGATAATTGATAGACTAGCTTGATGGAAATGATATTTTTGCAGAGATGTCGGTAACTCTGCTTTTATCTCAATTTCCATTATTATTATTATTATTAGTTCATCACACATTCAACCAGATATTCAGACTGAAATTGGCATTTTTATCCACTTACTGAGTTCTTCCCATAGGCTTGGATAAGCAGTTGTGGATGTTTGAATTATTATTAAATTTGTCGCCCATCTCACAGTTCAAGGTGGCTCAGAGTACTCTTTCCATGTACTTTACATTTATATTATATAATCTCTCTCCATATACATGCAGCTAAAAACAGTTCAACTGTATATTAATAATCAGAATACATTTGATTAAATGTATTTGATTAATTATGTATTTGGCCAATACTGAAATATTGGTAGAGTACATGTTTTTTCAGTCTAATAGCTCTTTCTAATGCTAAAAAGAAACAACGGCAGTCTTATTGAACCAAATTCAAGAAATAAAACAGACAATAGGCCTGGCCAATCCCCCTTTTTCTGCTTTTATTTATAAATGCCTCTATTTATTATGATTATCACTATTCATGCTAGTCACCTTAACACAGGGAAATGTTTAGTGATTCAGTAAATCACATACTTTTTCTCTAATAAAGCATAACAATCAGTATAGTCTTCCCTGCTATGATCTGAAGATGAATGCTATGACAATCTGTTTTCTGAATTTTTCTGGAACATTCTATAAAAAAATAGTATTCTCCAGTGAGCTGCTTGCCAGAGACTGAGTTGCTAGAACTTTCTTGGCCACGCCTCTTCTGCTCGGCTGAGCTCCAGTTTTTTGACTCAGTCCAGCTGAGAGAGATGTGGAAAAGTTTGCTCCAGCAATTCAATCAGCAGCTTGGATTTTCCAACACAGAAGGAGAGGGGAACAATATTAGCTGGTTTCAGGCTTTTATCTCCCATTGAAATCTGCACGCTGTGGGGGTGTGTGCTGGTCCCCCCCGGCAAGTCTGGTACAACCGTCACCGCCCAGAACACTTAACACGGAGGCAGCGAATCCAGGACCAGCCCGTTTCGTAGGGTTCCTCCGTGGGTGCAGGCAACGATTCCTCCCAGCCTGAGATCACCGCCAGTGAGTGCGCTGATTCCCCCGATCCGCCGGCATAACCACTACCATCCATTATCCTCCAAGCTTGGAGGGCAGCTCCGGAGTCACTGTCCATCTAGGGGGACATACTCCGCTAATTTTAAATTGCAAAAAGCTGCACGGTGCCAGGAGACCTGGAAGTTCCGTTCTTGCGCCATTTGAGATCAGCTGAGAGGTGTGGCTCAGATCTTGAGCGCAGCAGCGTTGCTGAACTTTGTGCTCAATCTTTCTAGCAACCGGCATTGTTGGCTCTGATCTGGTTGGCGGCAAAGTGCTTAGAGAGTAGACGTGCTACTCATGCAAGTGTAATCAGCTGGGAGGCAGCTGGAAATTCAGCATGGCAGCTTTGCCGGACTTCACGCTCGTTTTCCAACAACTTTTTTGGCTTGAATTTCTGGCTTCGCCATGAGGCGCTAGGAAAGGCGGAGTTTAGTCCTGCGCCATATTGAGGTCAGCTGAGAGGCACAGCTGGGATTTCGGTGTGGCAGCATTGCTTGGTTTGCACTACGAAGTCCAGCTATTTGTGGGGGTGCTGGAATTCCCTGGCCAGCTAAGTGGGTCCACCACCACCCAATATCTGAGGAGTGACCAGATCTGATGGAAGAAGCCTTCAGACTGGTCTGTAAAAGTGTGGCGGTCACAAGATGGTGGAGGGGGACCTGTCCTGTAACAAGGGCCAGTCAGACATCCCCCCCCCCCCCGGCAGGCTCCACAGAGCAGGAGACCACAGCCCTAGAACTACCAGGCCTGCTGCCAAGGGATCATCCCATAAGGGCAGCTCTAAGAAGCCATTATCAAAAAGGGCTAATGTTGCCCTGGAGAAGGAGGCTAAGAGGTGCCACAAAGCCTTAGAAAAACAATTTTCCAAAGCCCACCAACAGGCCCAGGAATCCAGGGAACATCCTGTCTCTCTTGCAAAAGCAGTCTTCCCTGAATCTTTGCAACCTGATTTGTCTCCTCAACTTAGTGAGGTGCAATAAAGGGAGTGGTCACCAGAGGGAGCTGGTGAATTACAATCTGCTCTGATAGCAGGAGATCAGGAGTTTAGTCCACTATGTGGCCTAGCACCTGCTGGCCTGGAATTAGGGCTTGGTCCTTCAAGGAGCTCAGCACCTACAGCTATATTTATGCCCACTGCTGTGAGCTCCGCCCAGTGGAGGCCCCTACTGCTGACTTATCTCAGGACATAAAGAATTTAATTTCTGATGCAATCTCCAAAGGAATAGCTGCAGGACTGCAACAAAAAGACCCTGCCCAATCCTTTCAACCCAGCATGCCTACTCAGATGCCTGGGAACATGCCATCATTGTATGAGCCCCATTCTCTGCATTCTTCTATGCACAGTGCAAGGTCATTGATGGGAGAGGAAGATCAGTGTAATCAGGAATTTTCTGAGGATGAAGGAATGACTCCTGATAGACCTGCCTTCTCAGGTCTTTTTCAGTCTTCTCTGTTTAAGTCCTTACTTCATAAGGCTAAGACAACCACAAACATGGGGATAGCAGTATCTACTGCAGAACATTCTCAGGATATTCCAGACCCTCACGAGGGCCTTTTTTCTGAAATGGTTCCGGAACAAGAGGTTATTCCTTCTCTGAAAATACTCTTAGACATTATTCAGCGTCAATGGAAACAACCTGGATAACGTCCCAATCCCTAGTGGGAATGACAGGAAGTTATACAGCATAGGTCAGGATCTCGAGATCCTCCAGTTGCCAACAGTGGATGCTCCGGTGGCAACGTTAAGATCATCACCATTTTACCTGCCAATATAGCATAAGGATTAAAGACAGAGGACAAAAAGTCCAAAATGGCACTCCGCAAGACGCATCAAGTTGCTGACTGGGTGATTAGGTCAGCGTCAGCAGCTTCCTTTTTTTTTTTTTTTTTTTTTTTTTTTTTTTTTATTGAAAAGGTTTTCAAATACAAATTTTTCCCCCTTTTTCCCCCCCCTCCCCCCCCTCCCTAACCCCCCCTCCCCACCCTTCCCCCCCTGTGACTTCTTCGTAACAAAAAAAACCCCTAATTCATAACAGATTACTTACTCCCTCCTCAAAATACTGACCTTTACTTACTAAAAGTATTATAAATCCCCCTTTATCCATACATTTCAGAAAAGAAGAAGAGAAAAAAAAAAAAACAAAAAAAAACAAACACATTATACTATAACTATTATAAAATAACTCTAATTTAGCATAATAGTGTTTTATATCTATGCATTATTGCAACAATTCAAAACCACCTTCCACTTTAAAACTATACAATAAGTCCTACTTTAATAACATTTCAAAGCGGGCTCCCCATAAAATCTAATTTAACATTTATTCCACTCTATCCATTTCCTCCACTCCCCTAAATGTATCACTTAAAAATCCCTTTTCTTAAACTAATCAGTCTGTAGCTAGCTTATTCACCCACTGTCTTACAAATTTACCATACACAACAATTCTTGATATCTTTAATTCACTGCCCACACTACTTAAAAATATATATATATATATATTCCATTATATCTAAATAAAAAAAGAAAAGACAATAACTTTAAATTTATAGTCCATATAATATCTTCTTGAAGTCTTTCCACTGGATTGTTAAAACCAACATCCATAATAGGGTGACATAGCTTGCGGATGCAACAGTTTATTCAAGATCTCCAATCATATCTGCCCCCATCAGTAGTAAACATCTTCTTATATATATAAAAGTAAAAACAACCACCCGAGTGACATTATAATTGTATTCCATATAATAATAATTGTGGGTTTCATCAGGATTATTAATTTCCATCATCGTATTGGGTAACAACCCGATCTTCTGCATGTCCCAATGTGATTCTCTTGCCTTATAATTCAAGATAATTATAATATATTTATCAACACAAAAAGAGGTTTCAAAGTAGATAATTCAAAACCATCAATTTGAGGCTCTTTCCATGTCCCAAAATTACGGCAATGCAGAGATCTGCCACTATCCTCAGGATGATATTGACCAATATGTCGCCTCCTCTATGTTTTCACATAATCATTCATATTTTAAAATCACTGGCTTCACTGTTGCTTGGGTTAGAAATTTCTATTTTTGTACAACCTATTTCTTTTTTTGTTTTCTTTTTGTGGGTTTGACCTCCATCCTAATTTTTTGTGTCTCGCATTTCTTTTTTATCCCTTGTATATCCTCTAATTGGTTTCCATGCTTGTCCTTGCCTTGATAAGTCATCACATTAAAATCAGATGGCACTTCTCTCAAATTTGTAGATAATCCAGCTGGGGTATCCGATAAATCCAAAGGCAATTTATCTGGTACAGTCTCTGTCTTTAGTTCCAGCTCCTTCTGCTTATCCTGTATTATATCTGAAGACGTTAAATTCATTTTCAACCTATTTTGATAAAATTCTTCCGCCCTTTCAACAGTATTTAACTGGTATCTTTCTCCTTGATATCTCAATATAATACCAACTGGGACGTCCCACCGGAATTGAATATTTCTCCTTTTTAACTCAGACACCAGAAAGCCAAATTTCTTCCTTTCCATTAGTATCTTAGGTGGGAGTTCCTTGTAAATCCAAATCTTTCTTCCATACAATTGCAAATTAGAATTGAAGGAATTTTGCACAATTTTATTCCTAATTTCTTTATCTGAAAAATAGATTACCACATCTCTAGGCAATTGCCTTTGCTTGGCAATCCAGGAGTTTATTCGATAAGCTCTGTCAATCCTACAAAACACTTCCTCAGGTTGAATCTTTAAAATCCCAGCTAGAAATTCAGAAGATATTTTCCTTAAGTCATCTCTATTATTTTCCTGCAAACCTCTAAGTCTTATTGCATATTCTGTGAAATTATATTGTATCTTTAGAACCTCTTTTTGAATCCTCTGTTCCAGATATTCTACATTACCAGACTTTTGGTCAGCATCCATTTTAAATTTTTCTTCTGAACTATAATCCTGAATATTTAACAAATCATTTTCAATTTTTTGAATTCTATTGTCCAATTTATCTTGAATTTCATCCATTTTTGACTCTAGTAAATTAGTATTTGTATCCAACCGAATCATGAATTCTGACAATTTTAAAATTTTTTGCTGCAAAAAGTCAAACTTGGATTTCACCAATTCCTTAGTTTCCTGCTTAAATTTTTCAAGTTGCTGATTCACAATCTCATCCCTTCTTTCAATCTCCTCTAAGAGAAATTCTATTATATTAAAATCAGGTTTCTGGGACTGAAGAGTTAAAACTTGTTCCTTTAAATTCTTAGTGGGGGAATCCCCCCCACCTATTTGTTTGTCTGACTTCACAAGCCTCAGTGCCATGTTTCCGCCTAAGCAGGCTTTGTTAGAAGAAAAAAAAAAACAAGACAAAAGACTTCCAGCCAGCAACACTCAAGCCTCCAGGGAAAAAAGAGAAAAACAAAAACAGGAGCGGAGTTTTGTCTACAAATGTAGCCAGTGGTATTTATTCCGCTACATTGTAATAATAAAAAACGGAAGAACTTTCCCTCTCAAACTCTTCTCCAGCCGCGGCAGACGCCATTTTAAAAAGAAACTTTTTTCCTCTTTCTCTTCCTCTATTCTCTTAAGTAATTTTTAAAAGATAAGTAAAATACTTGCGCTTCAGTATTACAGGTCCAGCTCACATTTTCTTTGAGTAATCTGTCAAATTCGCAGGCTTGCTTTTGACGCCTGGCTCTGCATTAGCAGAGGTCTCCCAAAGCCCGGAGCAGCGGCTGGGGATATGGGGCATCTCATCCGCTCCATCCCAAAAGTAAAAGAAAAACTTTTGGGACTCTGCAGAGAGTTCTACCCACCCCTGCCGGCTCTATCTCCGTTTCCTCATGGGAACGGAGTTTTTTCGAGCCGCCGTTCCGTTGTGAAGGCGGCTCTGACAGGCAGTGGAAGCTGACGATCCCAAAGGAACGTCTGGCGGCGGCCAGCAGCAAACAGGAAGTCCTGCAGCTTCCTTTTTTAACAGGGCCTCCTTGATCTGGCTCCAACAGATGCAAGCGAGGCTCCCCCCTGAAGAGACCAGACTACATTACGATGTGAATAAATTGATGGCAGCCATGGAGTTTTCAGCAGATGCCACGCTCAATGCGGCAAAATTTGCATCCAGGGCCTTGGCATTTACTGTCACTTTACGTCACCTCCTTTGGCTCCGCAATTGACAAGCAGACATATGCTCCAAATGGAGATTGGCTTCAGCTCCATACAAGGATGCCAATCTGTTTGGGGAAGCAGTGGATCCCATTCTTATTGAGAATAGGGACAAGAGAAAGATCATGCCATATATGCATAGGCGAGCAGATCGCAGGACCATGCCTTATTATCAAAGACAGCCATTTAGAACAGTTGAATTGGGCTCTCAGGCCACACAATTTCAGTGGGCCTATGCCCAAGATCCTGAACGATTTTCAGACAGACCCTCATACTATGACAGAGGAAAAAGACAACCCCCAGCTAAATGGCCCTTTCGAGGTTCCTTCACCAGACCCTTTCATAGGGGAAAATGACTATCACATCAATTTTCCCATTGGCAGGCAGCTGCAATTGTTCGCGAACCAATGGAAAAGGTCCACCACAGATATGTGAGTACTTAAACAGTGCATCTGGGCCTCGCACTCTCCAGCCCCTCAAATTGATTTATTCATTGTCCAGTCCCAGTGAACATCGAGAAAAGGAACCTGATGGAGGCCAAAGTCCAGCACTTATTGGACATCAACACCATACAGCTGGTTCCCACAAGTCAGGAGGGACGAGGATTTTACTCAATCCTCTTGGTGAAGAAGAGTTCGGGAGGCTAGAGAGGAATATTGGATCTAAAACTGCTCAACATATACATTATATACAAGCGCTTCAAGATGCAGTCCCTACAATCCATCCTGGGCTGCATCAGGGAAGGAGACCTGTTGACATCAATAGACCCATAAGGTCTTACCATCACAAATTCCTGTGCTTCACCTATACAGGGCATCACTTTCAGTATCAGGCCCTGCCATTTGGCTGTCGTCGGCCCCCAGGACCCTGCAAAGACACAGTTTCTCGATAAACACCAAAAAGAGCCATCTGGTCCCCACTACCCACCTTCTTCATCTGGGCGCGGTGATAGATTCCACCTCATGCGAGGTGTTCCTTTTTCTGGATCGACAGGAAAGCATCAGACACCTAGTGACCAAAATCCGGTCTCTGAGATCAGTTCCCTTGGATCTTCTCTCCCAACTTCTAGGGAAAATGGTCTCTTGTATAGCGATAGTGCCTTGGGTGCAGCTGCATGCCAGGCCACTCCAATGGTTTCTGTTGCCTCATCAGAGGGCCGGAAACAGGAACTCAAAGACCAAAGTAAGACTCCTGGTGAAGGTTCTTCGCTCCCTTCACAGGTGGATCTTCCTGGCCATAGGGAAGGGGAGTACATTCAAAGAACCCCAACGCATCACCTTAACTTCGGATGCAAGCCTTTTCGGCTGGGGGGCCCACCTTCAATCCCAGGTGGTCCAGGGATGATGGCTTCCGACAGACCTTGTGAACAATATAAATTGGCTAGAGCTTTGGGCAGTACATCTGGCCCTATGCCACTTCCAGGAAGAAGTGACGGGACACCATGTTCTCGTCTTGACAAACAACATGGCCACCAAAGCTCACATAAATTGAGAAGGGGGCACTCGTTCCAAGTCCCTTATGATGGCATCAGAGAAGCTGGGGCTCTGGGTGGAGCAGTGACTCCTCTCCATCAGAGCAGAACATATATCGGGAGCAAGCAATGTGCAGGCGGATTGGTTGAGCAGGACAACCATCGACCAATTGGAGTGGCGCCTGCACCCGGATCTCTTTAATGAAATATCCCAGAGATTCAGCCACCTGATAGTAGACTTGTTCTACTAACTGAATGCCCAGTTGCCGAGATTCTTCTCTAGATTCCCGACACCAGGGGCGGAAGGGATCAGTGCCCTCCGCAGTCCCTGGCCTCAGGGTCTGCTTTACGCCTTTCCATCGATTCCCCTCATTCCAAGGGTCATCAGGAGGCTGTTAGAGGAGAGGGCAGAGATCATTCTTCTCGCCCCACATTGGCCCAGACGCCCCTGGTACAGCGATCTGGTAAGTCTCTCCATCTCCCGTCCCTGGAGAATTCCCCAGGACAGGATCCATCTCAGCCAGGGGATCATGGTACATCCGGAACCCCAGGGCTCCAGTTGACCGCCTGGCACTTGAGAGGTACATCCTGAAGAGAGACAAGCTATCTGAGAAAGTCATTCAGACCATCCAGGCATCTAGACGCCTTTCAACAAATAGAATTTACAATGCAACTTGGGCAGCATTCTGCAGATGGTATGGCAAAGGACAAATTGATCCCTTAGTGGCATCAGTTCTGGAGATACTGGATTTTCTTCAACACGGATTGGACAGAGGACTGTCTCCCAATATGCTTTGGGGACAGGTGGCAGCCTTATCCACAGTTTTGTCCTGTGAGAATAGGCAATCCCTCACGCACCATCCCACAATTCGCTGGTTGAAAGCCTGTATTGCAAAGGCTTATGAACTAAAAGCAAGACCCGTTCCTAGACGAATTACGGCTCATTCCACTCGGAGTGCAGCTACTACAGCCACATGGGCCATGCAAGCTCTGATCGAGGACCTTTGCAGAGCGGCAACCTGGTCATCCCCATCACCATTTATCCGTCATTACAAACGACATGTTTGCCACGGCTGAAGTATGGAGAGTACTTCAGTGAGTTTATTCCACTGTGGGGGCCTGGGATCAGCTGGTCTCCAGTCCTTAGTTCCTTAAGCTTGGGTATATCCCAATTCCTGGATTCTCCAAGCAGCGCACTGGAGAAAGGATGTTGGTCTTACCTGACACGTCTCTTCTCCGTGCGCTGTGGGAGAATCCAACTTCGCCCTGCCAACTGTCCTGGTCCAGGGGTCCGGGGTGAAATTCATCATCACCAAGACCACGTGCACTTCACAGCCATGCCTTTGTCGAAAAACTGGAGCTCAGCCGAGCAGAGGAGGTGTGGCCAAGAAAGTTCTAGCAACTCAGTCTCTGGCAATAGGATCGAAGATAACTCAATGCTTGGATTCTCCTGCAGCGCACTGAGAAGAGACGTGTCAGGTAAGACCAACGTCCTATTCAACCAAGAGCTCGATGTGTCTTGTTAATTATAGTTAGTAACTTTAAGAGCAAAACATTTATATAAGATAAATAAAGAAGATATTTGATCTAGGAGCAGGTACTGATTTGTGTTCTTGCCTTGATTACTTGCAGGTCTGTTTTGACTTGGCCAGATGTTTGTTTTCACTCTTACTAATGATCCAAACATCCTATATGTGAGAAACGGCAATAGGTGTTTGGCTCTTAGCTCTGCAGGCCAAGGTTTAAGATTGTGTCTTGATCACACAAAAAGAGGAACAGATTTTTAAGTCTGTTACCTTTGGTGTAACACACTTTGTCAGTTATAAATAGGGTAGATTTTCTTGAACTACTTCTCACAACCCCTCCATTTATTCCAGTGATCAGATAGTAAGCCTATTATAAAGAAGGCTTCACTGAGAAATGGCAAAAATAAGATGCTTTACGTTTCCAGTAAGATCTGGACAATCCTAGTCAGTATCTGGAAATTATCTTTTATAGCAATTTCTCATATGAACAAGTGGTGTCACATTATTCAGATTACCGGAATATTGTTCAAGTCTTGAATGGGGTAATTCAAAGGTTTTGCTTTCCAAGTTTATGCATCTTTTGTTTTGTGGTCCTGGTATCATTTGATTGATTAAATGGCTCAGGATATTTAACTGAGACTAAATATTGTTTTTTAAAATACAAAATCAGATTTCGGATAGAATGGTGAAATGATGTACACATTTATTTGTTTGTTTATTTGTTCAACTTGTATGTCGCCTTTCTCCGAAGACTTACAATGCATTTAAAAGCCATATATAAAAACATTAAAAATTAAAACATTAAAAACAATTAAAACCCATTCACACCATTCATGGCCAGATCTCGCCAGAGTGCAACAGCGAGATCAACAGCCCCAGGCCTGCCGGAAAAGCCAGGTCTTCACCGCGTTTCGGAAGGCCAATAGGGTGGGGATGGTCCGGATCTCAAGAGGTAACTGGTTCCAGAGAGCTGGGGCAGCCACAGAGAAGGCCCTTCCCCACGGGCCCGCCAGCCGGCATTGTTTAGCTGACGGGACCCGGAGGAGACCAACTCTGTGGGATCTTACCGGTCGCTGGGAGCTATGCGGTAGAAGGCGGTAGAAGGTTTATACTTTTCTTATTTCAGTTTGTCTTCCTCCGCAAAGTGTCTTTAGTATAATTTCAGAGATAACTTTGAAATCTTGAAAGTTACTTTGAGGTAAAATGGGCAGCCTACACATTTTATAAATCAATCAATCAATCAATCAATAACTTTTTGATCCCTCATAAATCCCCACAAGCTTTCTTAGAAAATAAGATTGGTTGCTGCTTATGCTTTGTTTGGAAATGTACTCATCTGCCTAGAAAATGAAAGTAAACAGGGGTAATAGGTAGCATTTTGTGAGGCAGATAACTTTGCCAGTAATCAATGAATGGAGAAACCCCTCAGTAGCTCTTTTGCTTCAACATCCACAGTATGACCTCAGAATTATAAATATGTCCACAAGATTGAAAATGGAATGTAGAACAACAGAATGAAGAAATAAAGCTACATTTTCCCCTGTTATCTCTTGGCTCTATTTTTGTTCCTTGGACTGAATTCACGTTTTGAAAGGCTGCAATAATTTTTTGGAGAGAGAGATATAAGGCCCTTAACAATCTTTCATTTTTTTGTAGGTCCTGATATAGTCTGCAGATGGTGGTCATCAACAATCACAATGATAATCAGCTGGCTCAAGGGTGATGATACAGCTGTGAAATCTCAGTTTATCAACGTGGAACGAATTCCTAAATGCTTGGAGATGATGGAGTGTGTGGTCTTTTATATTATTTGCACAATTGTGTATCTGAAATCTAAAAGGGACATAATAAAATAGAAAGTTTCCTAATCTTTAACTTTGATCTCCCATAAACATATCACAAATCTCTCTTGGGTATCATGAAACTAAATTATAACTTGTTTTTTTCCAAATAGTTTCTAAATTAACTTTTCAGAATTGGGTATCCCAAGTTTGCCTAGAAGTAGTGGATGCAAAATATCAGTCTAGAAATCTACTATACTAGTTTGTACATCATTATCTAGTGATAATTCATTTATAGGGCTCATTTTAGCACTTTTATGGGGAGAATATATACCAAAGCAGTTATATAGCAAAGTATCTGGAAATACATTTTTAAAAAAGGGCTGCTTGAAGCCATGAAAGTCAGCTTGGTTACCTTGGACCAGTTTCTTCTCTCAGTCCCAACTCATCTCAGGGTTGTTGTTGTGTAGAATATAGGAGGAGGTAGGTATGTTGGATATTTTCCCCACCTTGTATTATTTGTAAAAATAATGAAGGCGGAATACAAACAAATCTACTGTTCATAAAACTTAAAAGACATTAATCATCTTCCTTGCTCTGTCTCTCCTCCCCCCTCTATGCCTCTAGGAATGCCCTTGTACGAGCTATCTTCCATGTATGCAAAGCCATGAATGTGTTGTTGTCTAGCAAGGCAGATGGGCAGCACAGTTCATTTAGTCATTGTGAAAGAGCTAGCACTCATCTCTGGAATAGTCTCAACGTGAGAAGTGGGGTCTCAAGCACAAGTCTCAACAATGTAAGTCGTGCATACTCACTTGAACTAAGGTAACAAACCGTTTTCTTAATGTATATGGGTTTTGTTAAATGTCTTTGAGACTGAAAGTCTAGTTTCTTCTTACCCACCCATGAAAAAATGAAGAGTCTTCTTCCTTCTTTTGTCTTCCTCCAGTGCAGCAAATACAGCTGCATTGTACCTATTTCCAAAGGAAAGGCAGTCGGGATAACATCTGTTCACAGTTCATTAGCTCTGCCCAAATAACAGGACAAGTGCTTGCTTGACCCATTCCTTTTTCTCTTGAATTGTACATCCTAAATGAATTATTTTCACCAAAGGATAAGGATACTGATTTCCATAGCTAAGAACGGTTCTCTATTTTTGCATCATGAAATTGGTTTTCTTCCTATCTTTATATTTAATACTAAGTGCACTTTGAGTTTCGTAAGCATGGAGGTTTGTTAAACTCAGATTCTTTGTTTATACCTGTTGGGTGGCAACTGTAGTGCATTGTAGTTGCATTGCATGTTCTGGAAATACTCATGCAATGTTTCTGCAGTGCAGTTCAGAGGCCTGCCTGATCTCTGCACTACAAGTCAAGTCTCCTGAGCCTTGGTTTTCAAAGTTTTTGTTGGTATGGGAAGGAATTCTTAGGAACTTTATATAAAGTGGATCAAGAGCAGAGGTGGGTTTCACATATTTTTATCACCAATTCGCTGGCGTGCACCTTCCGTGCATGCACCCAGCCTTCTGTGCATGTGCTTTGCTCATAAGTGTGCCTTCTGCACATGCGCCGGCCACGAAAATGTGGCTAAATAGGACAGCATAGCGCTGGGTCGGGTGGGCAGGCCTACCCGTGATCTCCGCTACCTGTTCGCCTGAACCGGTCCAAACCGGCTGAATACTACCACAGATCAAGAGGCCAAGGTAACTGGTAACAGTAACAGAGTTGGAAGGGACCTTGGAGGTCATCTTGCAGGGTTGGTGAATTAAATATCAGTGAAATAAGGATTACTGTACCCCCAAAAAGAGACCAAGTGCAAGAAATAACATGTAGAGTCAATACTGTAGATTGAAAGGGCTCAGGAAAGCAACCCAAAGAATACCAGGCAAAGAAAAGGTAAACATATAACTGTTGTACTGTATTTAACACTTTGCTTATGGCTTGTATTTTGAAAGAAGAAATTAATCAAATTGTATGCTTCTTATAAAGCTTTATTTACCATCAGATAATGTGCAACAATTTAGTTCTGTGAACACTGATGCCATTTTTATTTTGATCCAACATTATATTGCTTTCTGTTTCTGGGGAATTATTGGGTCAAGTGCACATTCTTTAGGATAAGTTTTCAATATATGCACAAATAAATCAATTTTTCAGTTGTCTCTTGTTAATGCAATTCAAGATGAACACAATGTGGTTTCACTATATTCTAATTTCACAAAGCAACAGGAAACAAAAATTTGTTAACAAATGATTAAGCAATGATATATGTATTATAAAGAAGTTTAATATTTGGTGGCAATGTCTTTGAGATATCTTCTTAGATGTAAAATGGATTAGATTTTTTTAATAATACAATTGAAGATACTGGTTTTCTGTCTTTAAATCTGAGCTTAAATCTTTTTTGACTGGGGAATAGGGTGCTCCTTTGATTGGGGATTTGGAATTTAAGGACTGGCCTTGGTGAAAGGCCTCTTCGATTTTTATGTTGCATATTGCTTAATTTTATTTGATTTAAGTAGTTATATACTGTTAATGGGTTTTATAGGGTCTATTTTATCTATTATTTTTGTAAATAGGGTTATCTAATTCCTTTAGAGTTGTCTAGGTTTTTAATATGGCTGTTTATTTTTTTATATACTAATCTAACATACTTTTTAATTCCTGTTTATTGTTTAGTTTTTATAATAAATATATTTTTACTGTAATGCAACAGTATATAGTAATGATAATGGCTATTAAAAACTGCATTTTGGTAACTTGGACATGGCTTTTGGGATTCCTGGGCCATATGTACTTGTTCAAAACTGACTGTGACCATCAGAAATTTTCAAGCAGAGTTACTGCAGCCCTCATCCCCCACCATTATTGTTCTTTGAATACTTTTGTATTCTTGTTGCTGAATGAGACTCTGTCTCTTTAGATGATCCAGCTGCTAGCTTGCGATCTACTGTTGTCTCTCCGTACCACTCTGTGGCAGAAACAGACAAATGCTAGTCTAGCTTTGGGAGACACGCACCATGCTTCTGCTTCTGAGCTGACTGGCTTCCAGCGTGATCTTGGCAGCCTGCGAAAACTAGCAAATAGCTTCAGGCTCGCTTACCGAAAGGTAAGAATCTGTGATATTGGAAACCCTCTGTGGACTTTTTGCTAAAAATGGATGATAAGGAACTGGTAATTTCTGGATTTATCTATTAAAAAGGACTGTATATGGGGAGGAGGGAACTGTTATATAATCTTGAAAGAAGGAAATAATATTAAGTAGATTGGAAACCGCTTCTTTTAGTCTTTTTTTTCTTGTCTTTGTGTTTGTGTTTGTAAACACTTTTTCCTTTTTTTTTTCTTATTTTTCTTTGTATTTGTCTTTTAACTTGGGAAAAAATTCAGATAGATAGGCAGGCAGGCAGGCAGGCAGACAAACGTGTTTGTGTAAGAATCTGTGAATGGTATTGAGAGAACTTCAGGGTGAGAAAATGTTGGCTTTCTTCATATTTGCATATTTGTTTTCTTCTGAGTGCCTGCATGGTATTGTAAGCCAGAAGAACAAATTGCTCTGCCAGAATCTGTTTTACATAAATATTTTAACATTGTTTGCAGTATTTATTATCACATATTTTCTTCTGGATATACTTCTACTATTGTAAGCTTTGCTCATGATACTTAGGTGTGCACGAAATGATGAGGATTAGGATGCTTTGTGAAAGTTAAAACATTTCACTTTATTTTACATCCTTAAAACAATTCTATAATTATAATTGTGTGTGTGTGTCTGTGTGCGCACATGCTTTGTTCCACCCCATAAGGCTTATTTTTGTGATATAGTTGTGATATGAACTGAGAATTTCCTAGCTTTCTACTCTTTCTACATTGGTTTAAACCAGAAAGCGGCTAAGAGGATAAAGTGGCCATTAAAATACTCTTAAGAAAGGAAGATAGTGCTTTTAAAAGTTTGCTGTAGGGCTCACCATTTATTTCCCCTCACTCCCCAAGGGAATAAATTGCAACCCAGATTCTTCTGTCTTCTCAGCATGAGCTGTTTAGAGGCCAGCTAAGTCAGCCTTGCACCTATATCAGGCCATCTGCCAAGGGAGAGTTGGACAATACATTGGCTGTGCAATTTTAATGGCCACTAGATGTCAGCAGAGATATACAGAACATAAAGACTTTGCCACCATTTTATGTTTGTCCAGATTTTTGCAGCTCTGCTATGGTAATTCTGTGGGAGGGAACAGACAAAATATACAGAGAGTAGGTGAATCTTCCAAGAGGATGAAGGTGGATAAAAGACAAACTTTAAAATCTATAAAATGTCCATCACAGTTTTGGACATCTGGCCAACATCTAAGAAATGATAGTTTGAAGTCTGCCTGCTAAAGTCAGCTCCATGGCATTTCCATTTTTTTCTAATTTTCTAGGTTTTTCTTCATGAGGCCACTGTCCGCTTGATGGCAGGAGCCAGCCCCACACGTACTCATCAGCTGCTTGAGCATAGTCTCAGACGTCGGACCCCACAGAGTACCAAGCAAGGTCAGTAGGTTCTTGTGCTATTCTCTTTCTTACCTTCTAAACAGAAGGAGATATAATGGGATCAACTGCTCATAAGATTTAGAGAAGTGGGAACTGATAATGGGAAACATATCTTCCTTCGTAGATTTTAGGAATTCACATATTTAAACATACTAGAACAACAACAACAAATATTAATGTTTCTGTGGGTTATGCCTAATTGTAAAAGTGCTTATTAAAAGGACAAGGCTGCTACATTTGGAAAGTTGGCTGATCTCAGTTTGGTCTTAATTTCTAGTTGACCTATGCTTTTTTTTGAGAGATGTAGATAAGAGGCACCTAATGCTTGAAGCCTGAATTATTCTTGGATGTATAATATATAATATAGAATACTGTTTTTGTATTTTTACACTCAGAACCATGGATGGATGGATGGATGGATGGATGGATGGATGGATGGATGGATGGATAGATAGATAGATAGAAGCATATATAGCTTTGTTTTGTGATGTGTTTTTTTTTGTTCTGTGCCCAAAGAAATCTCTCTGTTCTCAAGTATTCCATTATACCACAAAAGAAGAGCTCCTATATTAGTTTCATGCAGTAGTATTTTTAGCTGGGTGAGATGCTATAATTTGACTTTTAAAATATTACCCCTTTTACCAATTTTGACATTAAAAACAAGGGACTTATGCCAAGTACCATTGTTTTTAGTAACTACAATATTCAGCCTACATTGAGTTTTGTTTCAACAAATGGAACACTTGAGCATTCAGAGTTTTGTTATCAGAATTCAACAAAACTGGAATGTTCTAGCAGAAAATTTGAGGTGGAGCCAGTGTATTTATTATTTCAGTAACTTCTACAATACATTTATTGCTTAAAAACATTAATTACATATTCATTACTAAGATTTTTATTGTTAGTTTTTTCTTTTCATATTTAGGTGAGTTGGATGTTCTTCCTGGACAAAGAGAACGAGCTACAGCAATTCTATTAGCCTGCCGCTACCTCCCGCTGTCTTTTCTGTCATCTCCGGGCCAGCGTGCTGTCCTGCTGGCAGAAGCAGCTCGAACACTGGAGAAGGTTGGCGACATGCGTTCCTGCAATGACTGTCAGCAGATGATTGTGAAACTAAGTGGTGGCACAGCTATTGCTGCTTCCTAACTCTAGAGGAATAGTTTCATCAGACATTGAATGAATTCTTGTCCCATTCTCTTCCTTTTTCTTAAAAACCCTTCCAGATTTGTGCAAGTTTCATTATACTAATAGGAGACAGTGACTTGGTGTATAGCAAGTGGCGAATTATTTGCCTCCAAGCAAAAAGATTGTTCATGCTGGTGCTAGAAAGTTCTTTTTTCCCCTGGCAGAAACTGATATCTTGGACTGGTTAACTAGGATGTCTTTGAAAGAGGAATTTGATTTTCCTTTTTACAAAACAATCTCTTTTGAAAACATCTTTGGGGGAAGGAGTTAGTAAAAAATGAAAAAATTGTTACAAAGTCTCATTTGATGGCATTTGCAATGGTTCTTGGTCCAGTAATATATAGATTCAAAGAAGATAGGATTGTGTTTATCTTCTTTTCTCCTCAGTATATGTTTGTCCTACTTACTGATACCTTCCTATAAAATAGAAGCTTTAGGAGGTCAGGCCAGTTCTGTAGAGAAGTGCATTATGGTTTTTATGCTATTTGGGTTACAGTTATTTATATTTTATAACTTTGCAAACTATAAAAATACCAGTTTCTTTTTGTCTCATATTCTTCATCTCATTCTGTATCTCTTCTTTCTGTAGTCTTTCGTAAACTGATGATGATCAGAATGATAGAAACCGTAATTTCAATCAATCAATTAATCAATTTTTATTCAGTCATAGACCAGCAAATAAAACAAGAAAAATTGCAATTAATTAGGATAAAAAGAAAAAAAAATCTTAAGGATTAGGAAAACAAACCTGATGTACTGTTCAAACTATAAAACAGTACTTAGCTGTAAAGAAGTAAAATCAGATTGATGTGATAATGTGATAATGTAAAACAAGTTAAAACAAATCAGAACAATCCAGAAGCTTAATAAAGAATAGACATAATAATTCCTGGTGAACATTTCGTAGAGGAGACAATACAAAATAACTTGTTCCATATTTCAGTTGTTCCTTCACAGCATGGACAAATCTATGTTTGAAGAGGATTTTTTAAGTGTCTCCCTTCAGTAACAACTATTGGAAGGACAGTGAATCTGGCCAAGGATAAAGCCCTTCTAAATTTTGGAATTATGTGACTAAGGTATATCACTGGTTGAAGAAGATATGAGAAACTATAACATTTAAATCAGCAGGTTGTAGAAAACTGGTCTATAGCATCATTGTAAGGCCAGGAATTGAATCTTCCTTTTATATATTCTTCCTGATAGGGAAAACAAGGAAAAATAAAAACAACTAAAAGCATTAATTAAAAAATGGTTAAGTAAACATTAACATCTTTTCCAGCATTGTTTTACTGAAGGAAATCCCACCTTCAATCACTTTGGAAAGAGATTTTGAGCAAGATGAAATGTGGACAAGGATGAAATGATCCTCCTCAAGACATTGATTTAGATGCCTGCTTGTTATAAACAAAGAGGTAGCTAAACTAGCCATACTTTTAGATCATATGGATAATCATCTAGCTTGACCCTCAAAAAATACAGATCCCCCCCCCTGAAGCTGTTTATATCCACGTAAGATTTACCACCTAGTGATAAATATTAGTTCCATATTCACCAACTGGTAGTAAGATAGCTATACTACCAACTGAAGTGACACTTACGTTCTTTCCCACAATTTTTGGGAGCATTGTAACGTATATGTATAGAATGGATGAAGTATTTTAGTGTTAAAGGAAACAAAGTACAGCTCAACGTTCTCTGGTAGAATCACACAAATTTTATATTATATGGAACTCTAAGGTCCGCAAACCATGTTTTTCTCCTTCTTTGCTTTTTTTTTTTTTTTTTTAGTCTTTCATTGCATTGATCTAAATTTCAATAGAAGCTCCTATTTAATGGCACATACAGAAGAGCAATTTGGAAATTCACCAACTTTAATTATTATTCCTTGAAATAATGAGATTGGTGATCCTTGGCTGCATAGGTAGGATTCTCAATAATTAAAAGTCTTTTAAACTTCTCAATAATGACAAGTCTTTTAAACTTTCTATTCCGATGCCCCCAAATGTGGTGGTAAAGAAATTTTAAATATTGCTATTTCATAGTTAGAGTTCAAATACATCTCGATAAGAGATGCAAATCATGCTGATGATACAGTTTTAATGCTCCATAGTTAACCAGAAACAGATTCCACACGAAGGCCTTGACTTACATCTTGAAGGTCTGTTCTCAGTCAACCTGCATTTATTGAAATGTAAAATTTTAATGCAATTTTCCTGTTTCTCCCTAACATATGTGAGTGGATGTGTTTGGTTTGTATATCCTGCCCCATTCTGGTACATGGTGAAATTTAATATTTGACCATGCTATTTGAAAAAAGTTTTGGTATTGCTGGTTTCCTTGATGGAAGTGTATTTAAGTTTGTATTTCTTACAACTGATATGCATACTGCAATTCTGCCTGCTTCTCTTGTAAACGTAGGTAGCCAGAATAAGTGTCCCAGGGTGCTGCTGATTCAGAGGTACATTTAAATTGGCAGGCTGAATAAAGTATCATTCCATTCACTAAGACAGATCTTAATGATGGCATTCTCAACGCAGGTAGCAGCTAAGTAGGAAAAATAATAAACTTATTGGGACTGAGGAGATTAGAGGTCATTGCTAATTTATGCCCCCAACTGCTGTTACATCCATGCACATTTTGCTTTATTATAAAACAAAATAATCAGCCCAGGAGTAACACAAAGACAGTGTGAATTCTTAAAGAGTCTAACTGATTGATTAAGTAGGCTTGAACTTGCAAATGCTTCCATCTGGGCGCTCTCAGGGCAAATAATTCAATATAATTAATTTGTAAAAAAATGTAAAAAATACCCATCTCTTTCTGAGCATTTCATGGTTTCTTGAATTTGAAACATTGAAAGTAGTTTATTTTTGTTAAAAGAGCAAATGGCCATTACAATATAAAAATTTCATATTAATCAGTCAATTGGATGGAGATGGGTGGCTATAAAAATAGAATAATTAAATAAATATTGCACAGCCATAAGAATGAGGTTACTGTCTTGTTTAAATTACAATTACATAGATGTGATCTCTACAAAGAAATCTACCTTCTTGCATATTTTTGGCAGTTTTATATACTTAATGTATTTATGGAACTGTTCCTCCTAATCTAGCCCTATATATGTTTTGTGTATATAATGGTAACTTTTCTGTTTTTATATGAATTGAAAAGTGTCTTTTTATCCCAATAAAATTAGAAAAATAGATGCTTTGATACATGAAGATGTAGCGGGTGGTGATGTCAGGAGATGAGAGTGTCTGTTATTCCCAGTTGTGACCTTTTGGTATGGATCATTATGTAATTTATCTAATAAAGACAAAATTTAACTCAGGGTCTGATATTATTGTCAACAAACTGTCTTTATAGTTATATAGAAAAAATGTCCAAAAAATATATCTCCCACAAAAGGTATTTGTTCATTGATTGCAATATATAAATAATAGTGATTCTAGGCAACATCAAAATGCTGTGGTGCCTATAGATGGACTTTATTGTTTATTCAACCATTCTGAAGGATTTGGAGCCAAAAACAATTGAAAGAACTATGGCCAAAATGTTTATGGCCAATAGAAATATATTATAAAGTATTATGTGCGTTTGAGGTGAAAGGTAATTTTATATTAACTAAGATGAATAGACATCAGAGGTGCATGTGGCATTACTTTTGCAAAGAATGGATGTCTTTGATGGATGTCTTTGAAGCTTAGCTGTTAATTGTGGAGGGGCTGTTAACTTGTTGAATTTATTTCCTTGTTTAAGGAAATAAATTTCCTTAATTTATTTTAAGGATAAATAAATTTTATCCTTAAATAAGGATAAAATTTTTCCTTATTTATCCTTAGTTGTCTCTGGCTCTAATTTTCGCCTAATTTCCAGCTAGCTCAGTTCCTAATTTTCCTTCCCTTCCTTTTACCTCATTTTTTTTCTATTCTTTGTTGTTTCTGCTAGGAGGAGAAAGCAGCATGAATGTGTATGTATATATATGTATATATATGTGTGTGTATATATATATGTGTATATATATATATATATATGTATATATATATGTGTGTGTATATATATATATATATATATATACACACATACATTCACATACATGCTGTATATGTATATATTTATATGTTTCTCTGCATGTGTGTATGAGAGAGTGATTGGCTTGTACATATAAGAATCATTAATTTTGTAAATGTGGTTCCTTATTAACAAGCAACTCAGTTCAGTTATAGGTAATTGTGAGAAAGAGGAGCGAAACTGAAGTTGCTGTCTACATTTGAGAAAAGCAGCTGGGCTCATTTCTCCCTCATACAAATTCATAGTTTGCTGTGGAAAACAATCCACTCAGAAGCACCCACGTTGGGGTTCCAGCTGGCTGGTTAATTGAGCCACACCCTGGCATTTTTAGGATCATGCTGACATCCATGGGCAACATCATCTCATCCAGACCTTCAACCTACAAAATGTGGATGTGTAGGAGAAAATAGGATAAGGAGAAGACAGCAAGCAGATGAGGAAGAGGAAAGCCAGCTCCAGGCTTTTATAACCATTACAGGTAAGCAAGAGGGATGTCAGTCAACTTCCAGGAACACAATCTATGGTAAACAACCCGTTGTGTGATTCCTGTCTGGAGCGTGGCTTGGGACCTCGGCTGTAGTGCTCAGTAGAAACATGGCTTAGGAGCTTGGCTGCAACCAGAACAGGAACAATCATGGTGAGGCAGGACCTAATTCCACAAATGCAAGAACCTTTGGAGGGAGGGAAAGATTGTATGCTGCTTGCCATTTAAGACTTTTACCAGTTGAGGATAGAGCACCAAAGATTTAATTACATGGCTACATTGATTTATTTATTGATAGATTAAATTTCTTTGCCACCCATCTCATTTCAAAGTGACTCTTGCAAAACAGGAGGGTGGAATTAACCCAGGGCACTAGCCTATTATGGAAGGTGTTGGCTGTCATAAAGCATTGTGTCTAGTTACCTTCTAGTGCAGTTCTTAGAAAATAATCCTCACAATATGTATTTTTTCCTAATCCTGCCCTGCTTTTTGGAGGTATGGTTTTAGCAGAGAGAGAAATAGATATATACACAACGTACACATAAACGTGCACACTTATATGTGTGGCACATGGAAGCATTTATTAGGCAGGAGGAGAATTTTTAGGAGAATTTTAACATTTGGCAATGGTAATTTGACATATATGGTAAGTACACTGTAGTTGAGTTGAGCCTAGTTTTTTTTCCTGCCACTTCTACCTTTTTTGGTCTGTGTTGAGGTACTATCTTAAAATCGGTTATCTTTTTGATAAATGTGATACTTGTTTAAGAATAGTTATATAATGCAAGTGTTACTTTCTTCCTCTCCTGTAGTGTATCACTGCTTAGGAATACTGTTCGATGCAATGTTTCTCAAACTCAGCAATTTATAAGATTTGTGGACTTCAATTCAGTGTGGTGGCTGGAAAATTCTGGGAGTTGTGTATTTGTATTCCCTTTATGTATCAGGATACTATATAAAATGGGCCTTTACTGTAGCCAACTTGCTGGAATAAGAAAGATTTAACTTTACCTTTATATATGACAATTCTTAAGGATTCTGTGCTAGGAAAACTCCCAACATCCCCCCACCCCCATATTGCCTGCTGTCTATAAATACTGTAGAACAGCATACTATGAAGTGTCTGGATTTGAAATGAAATAAGTTGAAATGTGAGAGAAAACCTTTGCCTATTAAACTTCAATTTTATTATTGCTTCATCTTGGTTATTGGAATTTTATGTCAAGACTAATTTTTCAGCATATTTAGGCAACGATAGCGGAGCTGTGTTTTAGTTATAGTTTGGAAACGGAGTGAATGGCTTGTTTTATTCAGAAACATGATCAAGAGGAAATTATAAAGATGAGCCTCAGTGAATTTGGGAATTCAACGGTAATATTAATTTCCTTGTTCTCTGTATATACAGCTATCGTGTATAGAAGGGTCAATTTTTTTCTGTATTTTACTTCTCTATTGACCAGCAGAGGGCAGAAATACCACAGCAAAATATATTCAATAGAATCCACCATTCAACATTCTCAACATACTGCTAAGAATGTATGTTGGCTCTGAGAACATTTGCTAACGTATGATGGGCATATGGCATATAGAAAGTTCCTCTGTAAGAATATTCCTTACTGTAATTCTTGCCCAATGCCCATTTAGTCTATTAATAGCCTTTCATATTTAATAATAAATTTCCCACTTTGTTGCTGGGCTTATGTTCTTTTCGGATGGGTGTCAAACTCAAGGCCCGTGGGTCAGATTTGGTCCGCATGGTGCTTAGATACTGCCCGCAGGACCACCCTCGAAATAAAGAGGGACTGGCCCACGTTGCCTCTGCCAGTGAAAACAGAGCTTGGGACCTCCTGAGCTGTGTTTTCTCTGGCAGAGGGTTGCAGGAGGCCGTTGCAGCCGAAAATGGAGCTCGGGAGCCCGTTTTTGCTGGCAGAGCACTCGGGTCACCACAGGCGCCCCCAACATGAGTGATGTTGAGCTGGCCACGCCCATCCTAGCCACACCCACTCCAGTCCCCCAAGGTCAAACAGAACCTTGATGCGGCCCTCAATGAAATTGAGTTAGACACCCCTGTTTTAGGAGGATAAATACAGAAAAATAATACCTCAAATATGTCAATTTGATGGCAAGAAATGGGGCTGTGGGAAAAGGATAGAGGCTGACAAAGGATCTAAATGTCACCTTTGAAAGAATGAACATTTCTATTAGTGAGGATTGTTATATATATTACATGCCCTTTATACTGTACCTAAAATGTGCCTTAAAGTTTCAAAAATGGAATATAAACAATTGCAGTCTTTTAGTGTAATTAAGGAAGATATTTCATGGGAAATTATAATGAAGATTAGCAACAATCATATGAAAATGAAATTAAACAGGAAGGACTTCAGTTGCTTTATTAGTTATATCTGTTTGAGGGTACTTCTCTGTATAAAAAGCTACTCAAACAAACGATGGAAACTAATCAAGGAGAAAATCAACCTAGAACTAAGGAGAAATGCCCTGACAGTTAAAAGAATTAATCAGTGGAATGACTTGCCTCCAAAAATTGTGGGTTTTTAAGGAGGTTTAAGGAGGTTTTTAAGAAGAGATTGGACAACCATTTGTCTGAAATGATATAGGGCTTCCTGCCTGAGCAGGGGTTTGGACTAGAAGACCTCCAGGGTTCCTTCCAATTCTGTTATTCTGTTATAATAACTCACAGCTCTATAACTACAATTTAGAAAGTTATTTAATTTATATGAAAATATTTATTCTGAAACTTCAGGCATTTGAACACCAAGCTGCTTTAGTGTACTTTAAGAAATGGTTTGTCCAGGACTATGCAGTTGCTAAAAAAAGCAATTTATGACACTTTTATTTGCCACAAAATAAAATCTACAATTACCAACAATGATGTTCATAATTAAGGAAAAAGGGATTACAAAACCCTTTGGAAAAAGAAGAAAAGAAGTGCTCTGACAACAGCTGATTGTAGCTGATAAAACACTTGTCATTCTTCTAATTTTGTCCCACCTGGTTTGCTGCATATCTGTGGGGCATGGAGTTATACATTACATTCAGAGGTCAAGAAACATTCATATCGTGGTCCTTTAATCACATTCCTCACTTTTTAGGCAAACAAACAGTTACCATTGACAGAGAAGTCTTCAACACCAAAGCTCAAAAGCATAAAAATACTCTTCCTAGCCTGCTTCTTAAAGTCCAACTTTCACTTCCATAGAACGTCACAAGGAATGCCATGGCTTACATGATTCTGATCTTTGTAGGTATAGAAGATAGAGCATATAGGGATACAAAATACCCTAATCCAAATTTCAAAACTATCCATTTATCCTTAACCCGCCTTAAGTATTAATGGATTTTTTAAGAACTTGAATACAATCAGGTAAGTGATTTTAAAAAATTATAGGTTCCTTACCTTGTACATTTTATTCAGACTCCTGGAGAAGGCTAACTGAGGTTTTGTGAAAAAAATTCCAAGCCACCAGATGGCTTTTGTATTTTAAAGCTACTTAATTGCAAAATTGTGACATTCTTGTAAATATTTACAAGAATTGATCAGAATCAGTCATGTAATTTTTACTTTAAAAAAGTATCAGAATACTCACTTCGATTACATATTTCTATTAACCTGTGCTTTTTTTACAACCGTGCTTTAATTTGCATTTTGGTCTGAAACCACAATGAAATGTTCCTAAATTTTTCAAATTTACTTTTTAAAAAAAATCCACATGTGTTTAGCTAATCCTTCATCTTCTTTATTTCTAAGCTTATTGCTGGGCTATCCAGAGAGGACACTGTAGGCCAAGAAAGGAAGAAAGTTTGGGGTGTCAATTTAATATTGGAGGACATTTGACCAAACTGAAAGGACTGAGAACAGAATTTAGAGAAAGAGGCCATAACATTGAAGATATTCAAATGATCAGCATCATTATTAACTCTTTGAATTATGAATGGAAAGATGTTGTTACAAAAATTAACCAAGTCCCAATTGCTCAACGCACAGTGGACAATGTCTGTAGGCTTTTAATTGAAGAAGAGGCATTCATGTTGGCCACGCCACATTTGAGAGGACCATTGCTGAGTACATTGTAAGCCGCCCTGAGTCTTCGGAGAAGGGCGGCATATAAATCAATTAAAAAAAAAATTACTTTCGATGGGCATAAAATAAGACTTCCTTATAAATTAAATAATATATATTATAAATTATTTTCTATATCTAATGTAAAACCCACATCTAATGCTTGGTTCAACCATAAACTAATGTTTTCCCAGGAAACAAATTGTAATGGTTGTTAAACTGGCTGCAAACAATTACTTCATGAAGTTGGAGATCTTTTGAACCTACAAAGACTTTTATTCTCTCCCTCCTTTCAGTCTATTAAGAGGTTCTGCACAAAAACCTATGAGATAAATCAGAATGTCTTTTAACTATCCATCAAAAGCCAGAATTAAGCAGATGACTTCTCAAAGTTGTTGACTGACAACAGTAGTACATATAATTATTTTTGAAATAATGATTTGTGTATAGGACTACCTAGTCCATGAGCCAATCTGTCAGAGTGATCCTCCCCCAAAAAAGCTATTAGTTGAAGCCAGGAAATAAAGATTTTCTCCCATTGAACCTGTTCTATGGAACAGTCTCCACCTAAAACTTAGAGTGATACCCATGGTTGGGGCCTTCTGGAAGGCAGTTAATGAACTATTCTGTAGGGCCTTTGGGAATTGATTGCTTTCCACCATAATTTACATTTAGTATTTATTTTCTATTTCATTATGTTGTCATAGATTGTGGTAGAATTTACTGTGGTTTATTTCTGTTATGTTTTATTACTGTTGTAAGCTGCCAGGCCCTTGCCATTCATCCCCAAATATATTTATCCCCTTTCTGGAATTTTTGTCAGTGGATGTTACATTTAATGTTAGTTCTACCATATTGAATCAGGTGGGTGTGGGTGGGCAGGGATCAGTATATCTCTCTGCTCAACTTCTGCCCCACAATTCATTTTTCATGAATGGAACCGGTTTAGACTAGCAGGTGAATTGTGTTTCAGTGCCGGTATGACAGAACAGGGCCTTTCCCTGCTCTTAAGAAAAGCAGACTAGATTAGAAATTGTGATTAACTGACATTTGGCCACCTTTGCTTCCACCCTCCCTCCAATTGCTGATTGAGCTAATGTTGATGATGTGATCTCCATATCACTTGGTCTGCATCAGTGGTGGGATTCAAATAATTTAACAACCAGTTCTCTGCCGTAATGACCAGCTGGATACGCATGGCTCGGTGGTCATGTGACCGTGTGGGCATGGCCAACTCAACATCACTCATGTCGATAGGCGCTTCGCCTTAGCTGTTACAATGTAATAAGGGTTAACCAGAGAGGCAGTTTCTGTAAGCAGGGCAATAAAGATTAGGCTAGAAACAACACCAGAATGTTTCCTTCCTGCCTTCCTTACAGGATTAGTAAAGTGGAAGAAAACCAAAATAAGATTTTTTTTAACAACCGGTTCTCTGAACTGCTTAGAAAGTTAACAACCGGTTCTCCCGAATAGGTGCGAACTGGCTGAATCCCACCACTGGTCTGCATGGAAGTTTAATTTGTTAGAAATTTTTATCTCAGTTTGTTGATAGTTATTTGAAGGAATTGCCAATTCTGGCTTTATATTAATTGCTGAACAGGATTTTGGTACAATTGTACACATGCCTTGGAATTATTAACATACAAAACTATAAAATGGGTAATAATAATAATGATCAAAAGACATTATTGTGTCACACAGATGACACACACATATCCAGCAGTATAGTCTAAAATATAAAACTTCAATTCCAGGTATCAATCATTCTAAAATAGCAGCTATATTGTGAAAATATGAGGTGATGTTTTTGTTGTTTGGAAAGAAATTGGACATCCACAATGATTTAATCGTGAAGTAAAATTCCTAGTGACGTGTCTGTTTGCAGTCAGAGCTTGGAATACTACTCAGAAGCAGAAGTGAATGAGTAGTGGCTGAATTTAAATCACCATGCCACAGCTGCACTTAGTTGGTATCTACCACAAGTACGCTTTGGCTGCATCTCAGGGGAAATCAGCATTTGTATTTTAATAGCGGGAACTCGAAAAGATTTTCTTCCATGCTAGAAGATGCATCAGAATATGACTACAATTCCAATTACACATCACCTGGTGGATCATATTGTATCTGATCTGGTGGACCAGAGATCATGAAAAAAGACTCAGTGAAAAGAGCCAGAGTGATATAAAGTGAAGTATGGTGGCTGAAATATCAATATTTTGAATTTGTTACTATACAGCTAATAAATAAATGTTTATATATGGGCAATGGGGAATGACTTACGATGTTACAAATATATGTTCACAAATATGTTTGTTTAAATGATCACACACATGTATTTTGTGATTTAACAAGATGCCATTATGATGCTATTAAATACTTTACATGAATCTCATAATTTTGTGGGAATTATACGTTATGTTCTGCCCAGATCTTTTCAACCCTCTAAAGCATTAAGGGAATGCAAACCATGTTCATTGTATAGAATATGTATATACAAAACCCCATAATGACTTATTAAAATACGATTAAAGCAAACACTATAGAGAGAAAAAGTGAAGCTAAAAATGAAAGAAATGGTATATATTTTCTAACAGTCCTTAATGCTTCCATTTCAGACTTTTTATTTATTTATTTTTATTCATTTATTATTAGATTTGTATCCTGTCTTTGTTTCTCCCAGAAATGTAACCACATAGAAATTTGAGAAGTAATATAATATAGAGTGAATGTCCAAACACAAGGTATCAATTAATTATTGCATGAGTGATTTTTGTCTTTTGTTAGAGCATTATAGGAATGTGAAGGGCAAAAATATATTCCCTCTTTTGATGGAGTTCCATGCAGTAACAGAGTCCTGAAGATTTCTCTTGGTATTGATGATTCTGGCATTATATGATGAAAAAGTGAATTAGGAAACAACAGCAGTGCATCAAGCAATAGGGTAGTACAGGCATACTGATTTCACCAAGCACGCTAACCAGGTTTTGTCAAATTGGCCTAATTGAACAGATGAGTTCTGTTACAATTATAGACGATCATCAGCTCTGGCAAGCATTCTACTTTTCTCTATATCTTCTATGTTTCCTTCCAGAATTTAGGAGTGACATTTGAGTGAAGCAACTTCATTCCAAGCTGTCAGGCCCCACTTCACCAATTGCTTCAAAGGGAAGAACATGGGAATGAACAATAAATCCATTCTAGACAGTGACCTCAGTCTTGCTATTAGTGGAAAAAAGCCGTTGTTGCTGCACATAATGAGTGGGGGTTTGGCTGAAGACCTCAGGCAGCTTCTCAATACTGAACTGACGCCTGGTGGCATAAGCTTGTCGTCGAAATTCAGGATGGCTGTGATCCCAGCCCCCTTTGAAGACAGGGCTGCCTGCATTGGTTTTCATCACTTTAGTTTTCTGTCCTGGTGTCCCCAAGCCAATGAGAGCAGTGCCTTCTGGAAAAGGTGGGAGATCATTTCGATGAAGTGTTAAGGGAGAAAATGACAAGGTGCCTGATGATGGCATCTCCACCATGGGAAACCTCTTGTAGAATTCTTCTGGGGCACTTTCTATAGGGGAATATATGGGTGTGGGGAGGGGAGGGGATGAAAAGCAATTATTAAGTCGATAGAGATTCTAGTAGCTTTCCTGATGGCTACCCTCCCTAGCATCTCTATTCTGGGTTTTTTTTTGTTTGCCTCTCTTGTTAGTGTCAGAAGAGGGTTAAGACTGTTATAATTAATTTAACCAATAATTAAGTCTTTCAACTTATTTCCAGAAATATGACAGCAGCTACAGCCTGAGCTATTCATGGCAGGCATGCTACAGCTTAGCCACTCATTGCTTAATATGTGTAAAACTTACCCAAAGAGGGAGGGAAAAACCCACATGTACAGGTGCATAATGTAGTGATTAATATGTGTTAAAGAGCAGCTAATAAACATTAAAGTATAATTGGGAACACCTCTTAGTCATTTCCTGGGTATTAAAAACACCCCCACTGCGGTAAGATTAAGAGGCACATACTCTTTGCCCTGTTCAAGCCTTTTTTATGTCTCTAAAATTGTTACATTTTTAGTTCTAGCTGTTGTTGTTTTTTTCTTCCCCTGTAATCAGGGGTGTCTATTTCTTCCCACCTCATCTAATCCTCTCTGACATTAGTGAAAATCAGAAGCTACAACCCAGAATGTCAACAACAATGAGGTGATGTCATCTGGTGCACAACAATGGGGGTGAGCCAGCAGGAAAACAAGGAGCTTCAGCCCAAACACTAAGGCAGTGTTCCAGTTCTCACTGCATTTGGTCCAAATATTCCAATAGCAATAGCACTTAGACTTATACACCACTTCACAGTGCTTTACAGACCTCTCTTAGTGGTTTACAGTCAGCATATTGCCCCCAACAATCTGAGTCTTTATTTTACCAACCTCGGAAGGATGGTAAAGGGTGAATCAACCTTGAGCCCATGAGAATCGAACTGCTGAACTGCTGGCAGCCGGCAGTCAGCCAAAGTAGCTTGCAGTATTGCATTCTAACCATTGCGCCACCACGATTCTTGTCAATGCTATGTCAATGAGCATGCAAACACAATGGCACCTACCTACAGCCTTGAGAGTGGCATATTTGGCATAATCTGAAGCCTGGTTAGGCAAAACACTTGTCATTTGCAGCTGATTGTTATGTGAGTGTGACAGCCCAATCTGTGAGACTGTAGAGGAGTTGATCACAGCATTGTTCAGGTGTTTCTGATCTGAAGGCAAAAAAGGATGGCAAGTGTAAATTTCAATAGCCCACCTCAAGTAAGTTTACATGACATTTGCCAGCCCCTCAAACAAGTAACATGCATTGGTACTTCTTAGATTTTGCCATAGTCAGAGGTGATGGGCAGGGGAAAGGAAATCAGAAATTGGCATTTAAATACCATGGGCAAATGAGAAAGGAAGAGACAGCTTTGCCCAACAGTGAACTGAGTAACAATAGTAAGAATGCCAAAGAAATAGTAACATACCACCCCTTTTTGTATAATGTAAATAAGAAGACACATCCCCATCCACTTATTTTCAAGATAGAAATTTTAAGCATGTATTATTTGGAAAGATTGGATCTTTTGACTAGAATCTGTTTTATACTGGCAGAAAGAGTCATCTATGGATGCATGGAGACTGACTTGGTTACCTACTCTCATGATAATAGGCTGCATGTCTCTGCAGGAAAGACCCATATTCTACTGCTCCAGAACATCAGAATGGAATGATTTAAGGGACACAACTATGGCCAAGTCTTCCCTAACAACACACCTTGATAAGTATTTCTAAAGTTTACTTAGTTACTTGTAGATATGCCAACCACAGCAAGAAGTTAAACAGTACAACTAATGTATTGTAGATGAATTATAAAAGCTTAAGCCACTTATTTTGATATGTTGAAATGGCTATTTCCAGAATTCAAAGTCAGAGTGGCTTTATTATCTGGATGTTACAATGTAAACATAACCAGAGCCTGCCAGGTTGGAAAAAATTGTCATATATCAATTAAATAAAAACAGTTAAAGTTCCACAAAGTACCATTTACCAACCTGGTATAGTGAGGTGGAAGGAAGGGAGAGCATGGTATAAGCATAGGGATGGCATTCCCCTTTCAGACCACCTATTGTCTAGAAGCGATATAGATATGGATGTGTGTATATATGACTGCATGGAGGTGAGGAGGCCGATTATCTTACCTTTGTTACTTGAGGGAGATCCCCGAGAAAGGCTATCACCAATCTGGACCTGCACACTGCTTATATGGCCATCAGGCAAGTGATCAGATGAGCTATGTCCAGGTTGCTTTAGAAGATCTGTGAGTGTTCTAGAAAAGATGCATGAAGAAGTTACTTGCCAACCGTCACATGAAAAGATTCTCATTTATTGGTATCCACTTTTTGTACCATTGTTTAATTGTATTACCAGCTGCACTTGCTGCTCATTTGCTTACTTGGGCACCCAGGAAATACTTGTTATGGATGGTATATTTTCTTAGAACTTGAAACATTGGAAGTATTCTAGGAGGCTTCTAAGCAGAACATGGACAACTACTTATCAGGGTGTTGCAAAGCAGACTCCCTACATTGACAGGCAAGCTTATTTCAATTTATGCATTATGCTTTTCCTTTAGGGAGCTCAAAAAAAAGAGGGAAAAAAAACATAGAGTCTCCCATCATTTTTATCTTGACAAGATTTTAATTTTGAAATTGATTTTAATTGGGTTGTTTTAAATTGTGGGCCGAAATTATTTAATTATCTTTTAAACTGTTTTTTAAATTTTGTATGCTCTGTTTTATCTCGGCTGTTCACCGCCCTGAGTCCTGCTGGAGAAGGGCGGTATACAAATCTAAATAATAATAATAATAATAATAATAATAATAATAATAATAATAATAATAATGTTGTGAAATAGCCTGGGATGATAATTGCTGAGTCCTGCTGAAGGATTACCCTTATCAGAAAGGATGGGAGGAGAAAGGCTCCAAGGACAAGAAGCTGTCTCTTAGAATACTTGGCTGTTGAAAGTGGTTAACAGTAGATGGAATATATAAAGAGAACAAATTCAATTATCTTATTAAAAGAATTATAGAAAGGAATATGCCAGATTATCTTTTTTTATTCAAATGTTTGGTTTCCACTACAGCTACACATTTATTTTTCCCCCAAATGTTGTTCTTGGATGAATAAAAATTAATACAAAATAACATGCATGAACTTTGTTTGAATTTCTTATTAAAAACTAATGCATTGAGGACCATTTCACTGCCAAGGCCCAACCGTACGATTTTCCCTTTCCAAGATTTTCCATTGTGAGAACATGAAAAAATACTATAGATGGCCTGCAAAATTCCAGTTGACCACTAGGTGACTGTAAAGAGATACAGAAAATGTTTCTTGGCTTCCTGCTACGGGGTAGTTGTGTGGCTTTTGAAACCTATATACTGTATGATGTGCATAATTTCCTTTTGGCTAGAGAGGAGAGATCCATTTCCCATTTTAAAAGTTAATAGTAATTTACTTTGGAACCAAGAGGCATCTCTCAGAATACCTTGTTGATAACTGGTTGGGAAAGGGGATTGGCTGCGTCAGAAAGCTAAGAGACGGGATTGGAGGATATGAACCGGAATATATGCTTCACCACAACACAATAGCCATAAATTGTGTGATAATGTGATAGTCCTAGATCTAGATCTTCCCAGTCACAACCCAATACTATTTTACACAATTTAGTCTACATTCTACTCCACAGTTAGATTCACACAATGAAGAAAGGTTTAACAGTAACAGTTGACTGGGTTCATACAATATATTGAGCTATAAAACTTGCTTTACAAACAAATATGTCTGGTTCAAATAGTGGGTTAACCCAATTCAAACCAACCATGTTAAAATGATTGCTGCTGAACAATGTTATTCTTTTGTCAGATGAAATCCAGCACAAGTGCTACATACTTTTCAGGGGCACTTAGGGAATGAGCTGCAGAACAACCTTGCAAGAAAATGATGACAATTTGCAAGAGATGATTTGAAAGCAATAAGATAAACTATGGAATACATACAGGGGCAAATTCTATATTTGAAAGATACCAAATTGTCTTAAAAGGATCTGTCCTGGATTCTCATTTTTTATTCCTTTCTATGACTTTATGTTTTTAATAGGTGCTAATTTGTATTTACAGGGAGTTGAATCTCTCATTATTTACCTAATTTTAATCAATTTTTGTAGAGTGTTAGGCTACAACTGGAAGGACAAAAGTTCAAAGCTCTCTCCTGCCCTGAAGTCACTAACTTTTGCCCTCCCTCTTTCCTCATAACATTGTTGGGAACAAACACGAGAATCTGTACATCCCGGGAACAACCAAGCAAGTGGCATAAATGTAATAAACAATATTAAATTCAATCAGTCTGTGACTCACATTCATGCTTTCAAGTGGCAAGGACCTTTGTTCCTGTGATAAATGAGAATTGTTTGTTTCACAGTGGGGGAAGATCTGACTGTTTGTATCTTGGCAACATTTCAAAATTCCTAAAATTTCCCCAAAATTCCCAAGATAAAATCTTAGGGATCATAGAGGGCATTTTCTCCATTCTTGGTTCAAGATAGGGGCTTTGCAGCTGCAGCATCCCCAATGGGTGACCACCCAGTCTCTGCAGAAATACCACATGAGACCACTTCTTATCTTCTCAAAAAAACCATCTGTAGTTCTGGCTTTTTGCTAATCTTAGCTTATCACTAACCACATGCCAGCCAAGAATTGATTGCATTTGGCTAACACATTTAATCTGACTTTTGAATTAACCCATTTTCTGCTTTCATAGAGTACTGAACTATAAACAAAGAACTATAAACAAAGTAAACGGCCTGGGTACACATGACATGTTAAGCCATATAAACCAACCAATCCCTTAAGGGTAAAACTAACCAACTTTACCCATTGTGACTGTAAACTATGCATTTAACTGTCCTAGTTCAAACATGTGCACAAAGAGATCTTGAGACAAAATTAATATATTCATACCGCATTTGCTTAATGCAAATGGATTGTTTTCATGCAGATAAAGGAGACTGATGCAACAAGCACCACTTCCTCACTCTCAAATTGATTCCTGTGAATTCCCTGCACTAAATACACAATAGGTTTTTTTATAGCAGCAGACCTCATAGTACATCTCTACTGAATTTAAAATAGCTCTCTCTTATTTACTGCAGGAGTGTGTTATGAAGTACACTGTGACTCCCCTAACAGCAGATTTGTTTTTTAGAAGTCTTTATGGTATTATTTTTTTTCCTAAGAAATAGCTGAAGTTATCATACAAAGGTACATTAAAGAATTCATAAAAAGGTGGCAGAGACATAGAAGCGGTATTAGATTTGCAGACCTGCTTAGGAATCATAAGCAATTTCATGCATGTAGGTGTTTGGCTTACTGTAGAGCTGATTGTAATGAGAGGTTGTGTACTGACTAAACAACTTATCTCCAAAAATGACCCACTACAGAGGGCCAAACTATCACGAACAATCCTTCCAACCAGAAAGTAATAATGTTGCTCAGGGATGAAATGAAGGGTCCTTAGTGGTCTCTGAGCTTGGTTGTTTTCTTGCGGACATTTTGTTACCCAAAGTAGGCAATATCATCTGTGCCAGTGATGATGGCACTGGTGTTGGCATCCTAGGGTTGCTAATAGGTTTGTGAAAACAGTACATGAATTAAAAAAAAAAAAACCCAATTGCAAAAATTTGTTACAAACTATGTAAATCAATAAACCTCCTTGATGCAGGCAAAAGAAGGGACCAGGGTGTTAAGGTGCAAAGCAAAATAGCTAAGGGAAACCAAGGAATCACTCAATTAATCCCTCAGAGTGTGTAATCCTCCCGTTTCAGGGGAAATAGCTTCCATACCAGCCATTCCCGCTTAGTACATTTTCTTGATAGTCAGGCAGTGGTTTTCTTTTTTGGGTGTGTACACACACATTGCCTCTAGTCTTATTTATTTAAATATATTTTTCCTGCACAGCCACATAGATGTGATGCATCTATGCACATATTGAAAGAGGAAATCTCTCTCTTCTGGAGGGTTGAGGAAAATAAAGCTCTCTGGGTCGCATGGCAAATTTCTCAGGTGGGAGATCTTAGACCTCATTTCAAAAGCTTTTATACCTGGAGCATGGAGATAAAAGCCGGTCTCAAAGAGGAACAGCAATGGCAGCACTCAAGGGCTGTCTCTGGGTGGAAAAGAGGTGCTGGCAGAACTGTCACTTTTGTGGTCAGCAGTTTGAGACACCAAGAATCTAGATGACCACCAGACAGCAACAAAGAGTTTTCTACAGATCTTTACTATTCTAGTGGTTGCTTTTCACAGTATATGTTGAGGCTGCTACACTTGCCTGCAGCCAGTGGTGGGATTCAAGTAATTTAACAACCGGTTCTCTGCCTTAATGATTTCTTCCAACAACCAGTTCACCAAACTGCTCAGAAAGTTAACAACCGGTTCTCCCGAAGTGGTGCGAACTGGCTGAATCCCATCACTGCCTGCAGCCCTCTTTCACTGGCCAGCCCCCACCCACCCATCCCATCATGTTGTCCTAGGCAAGAGCCTTAGTTCCTGTAGGGTCACACTGATCCATAATGAGCAGAAGATGACCATACAGGTAGTCCTCGACTTATAACAGTTCATTTAGTGACTATTCACAGTTACAATGACGCTGAAAAAAGTGATGTGTTTCTCATGTCTTATATTTTTCATACTTATGACCATTGCAACATTCCCATGATCTTCTTCTTCTTCCTAGCATGTTCCCGCTAGTGAAGAGTCCGCTTTTTGGATCATTAAATACCACTTTGCACAGTCAGCTGCATCTCCAGGGCGCAGGCCCGCAGCTTGCATAACTTTATTGATGGTGTCTTGCCATCTCTGTTTTGGACGCCCGCGAGGTCACTGGCCATTAACTTTTAGTTGGTAGGCAGTCTTAGCAATGGTGGAAGGTGCTGCTCTCAGGACGTCTATACCAGCGGAGCCAGACTTCTCTCATCTTCTTTGGTGCCACACCAAAATGTTGTTGAATGGTATCATTTGTGATGTGGTCAAGACGGGAGATGCCCGATATCCAATGGAGCATTCGCATTTCCATGGCATTGAGATAGCTTTTGGTCCCTGTTGTTGCTGTCTAGCATTCAGTGCAACAGGGCGGATGGTTGTCTTGTTGGTTGTCTCAATATCCCCATGAACAAGTGATCAAAATTCAGACACTTGGCAACTGACTCATATTGATGACAGTTAAAGTGTGCCAAGGTCATGTGATCACCTTTTCTGATCTTCTAACAAGGAAAGTCAATGGGGAAGCCAGATTCACTTAACAATTGTGTTACTAATTTAACAATTGCAGTGATTCACTTAGCAACTGTGGTAAAATGGGGCAAAATTGACTTCACAAGTGTTTCACTTAGCAACAGAAATTTTGAGCTCAATTGTGGTCGTAACTCAAGGACTATCCATATTTGTTCTCTACCTCACCCCCCCAAGACTGAAGGCAGACCCCAAGGCAGCTGCAATACCTGCCTTGACTTTATTAGTGCCGCTGCTCTCTGCTGAGCTAAGCTGCAAAACTGATGTGAAAAACATCATGGCTGTCTGGTACAAAACAAGTGTTGACTGCTGGACCTGTATTGCTTGTCTTTCTCTTGTGACCCTTGGGAATTGAGGAGAAAGCTTCTTCTTCTTCCAGTTTCTCCTGGAAGAAGACTCATCGACTGGGAAAGGTTTTAATGCTAGGGCATTTGTTGTTCTGAGCTTAGACCTAAAAGGCATTCCTATTTTAATGAGGCTTGTTTATCTCTTGAACTTGTGAATTGATCTAAACTGGCATAGGGGAGGAAAAGTTCGTATCGTCTCTGTCTAGCTCAGAAATAAAGCTAGAAGAAATTCTGTGGCGGCGATAAACCGTCCATCAAAGAAATAGTAAATATCTAACAGCAGAAGATGACATTGCCTTCAGCAGGTCTTCCTTGCCTGCATGGTTAGAGCTGAAACTGGTCACAGACCTCTCATGAATCACTGCCAGATGAGTGAAGGGCTGTTGGCAAGCAAGGGTACAATGAAGGGCATAATCAGTACTGGCACAGAGAAGCAGTTTACTGATGAGGGCTTCACACTGACTTTTGAATTATTAGGTTGGGAAAGTGCTCTGCTAGGGTTGAGGAGAAGAAATCAGAAAAGTATCAATAAATTCAGAGACATGAGTCACATTTAAAAGTCAACATAATTTAATAAGCAGCATTCAGAATAATATTTCATATTTTATGAGCTATTTTTCTAGCCTTTTCACATTAATAAATTATAATAGAATGCAGTCCTTGTTATGCTGATAAAAATTCCTGTCAGTTAATAACATATTCTCCTGACTCTCATTGCTGTCATACAAAAGTCCACATGACTGAATGGGTAAATATTTTAATGGCAGTGATTGGCTATTCAGTAACCAATAGCATCTCTATCTTATCCTCCTTCCAGGCATGTGCTCGTGAAAATGTATTCTGACCCACAAGAATTTACCACTGACAATCAAAGTTAGTCTGTTCAATTGAAACACTTCCCCCCAAACAATGAGGGAAGTGACACAAATAACACACTAAGGAAATGGCATGGACAATTCAGAAAACATCAGAAAGTGGTTAAATTATATGTAAAGCATGGGCTGGGAGATGAGACATGATGACCAGAATCATGGCAATAAGATACTGTATAACATTCCAGTTGCTAGACCATACCAGTGATGCTGTGACGAGCTAATGAATTAAGGGTCATTGAGCTTTCATTGAGCTAATTATATCAATGTCTTAGAAGCTCATTTGGATTAACTGCAAAAAACATTTGCTTCATCATTTGCCTATTATTTCTGATTACTTGGGATCACACACATGGGAGAAATGGAAGAGGTGCTAGGAATTCCGAAGCAAGACTATCAAGCAAGAGATGCTATTGGTAGAGGAAGAAAAATGTGACAGGAAAATGTAAAATGAAGAGCCTGGTGGTGCAGCAGACTAAAGCACTGTTATTAACATCAAGCTGTCTGCAATTACTGCAAGTTCAAATCTCACCAGGCTCAAGGTTGACTCAGCCTTCCATCCTTTCTAAGTTAGGTAAAATGAAGACCCAGATTGTGGGGGCAATAAGCTGACTTTGTATAAATATACAAAAGCATGAAGGCTATTGCTTAACGGATTGTAAGCCGCCCTGAGTCTCCGGAGAAGGGCGGCATATAAATCAATTTTTTTAAAAAATGAGTAGGAACTTAATATCAGAACAACTGATTTAATTTGATGGTTGGAAGAAGATCATAATGAGTCTGGAATTAGTAAACTACAATACATTTAGCTTCTATTCCAGTTCTCAACTTATAAACAACATTATATATCTCAGCTGTGTTTAATGACATTTATTGTTGCCTTTGAATTAATTTTGATTCCTGGAAGCTGCCTGGACAAATCCATCCATTTTCCATGGCAACAGTTTTGGAAGTAGTTTGCCACTGCCTTTTACTAGGCTGAGACAGAGTGACTGGCCCAAACCCACAAAGCTGGCTTGTAACTAAGGCAAAAGTAGAATTCAAGGTCTCTCCATTTCTAATGTGGTGTGTGTAGTGTGGTATAGTGTGCTAGGAAAGAAGGGAACTCAGAATCAATATAGGAAGCAAATGCAGGGTCTTATTCAACAAAATTCAATTCAATATTAAGAAAAGTAAAGTCTTACACTTAAGTCAAGAAAAACCAAATGCACAGGTATAGAAGATGGTAGTTGTCTCAGCAGCAGTAACTGTGAAAGGGATCTAGATGGTGGACAACCACTTAAGTATGAGCCAGCAGTGTGATACATATACCAAAAAAAAAAACCTAATGCAGTCCTAGGCTGCATCAAAAGAGAGATAGTATTAAGATCATGTAAAGTGTTAGTACCATTTTCTACTACTCTGGTAAGACTTGGAATCCAGATCACCAAAAAAATAAAATAAAAATGCTGAGACACTAGAAAATGTGCAGATTGCCTCATTGCCTCATCCATTAAATCTTCAGTGCTTGTAGAGATTTTCTTCCCAGAATCATCAAATTCACTTCCAGTGGTTGCATGTTAGCAGCTGTGGTTTATATATAGCCCTCCTCCTGTCAGACGGCTATGTGCACACCTGCCGTTTTGCAGAACAATTCCACACACAATCACTGATCCAATGTGATTTTAGGTAAAAGCTCTATCTGGAAAACGGTATGAACACAACGACATAACATAAGCTGCAATGTTAAGAACCCAATAGAAGCCTGATAAGTCTTATCAATGTGTACTACAATTACAGGGTTGTTTAATCAAAACCCTGGAAAAAAGAGAAAACTTGGCCGTGTTCACTTTCCATCATTGCACTGCCCACAGCGACCGAAAAGTTAAGCACAGTTTTGCTTATTAAAAGATTGCAAGTAAATTACTAACAAACAATTAGACTTAGAACTGGAACTCTTCCTATTGGGGATCTTAAAAAAAAAAAAATGTGAAGGGCACAAAATATCTAGTACTACACATACTGTATTAACTGCTGCCAGGATTGCCTATGCTCAATGTTGGAAACAGCCATGTACACCCGCAGAGAAATTGGTCATACAAAAGGTCATGAATTGCGCAGAAATGGACAAATTAACACTGAGTTTAAAAGATAAAGAGACATCGATATTTTACAGTGTGTGGGAACAGTGGTATAACTGGATAGAACGGAGATAGATTGAAGATAGATAGTTATTAAGTATAAGTAATAGATAAAACAAGAATGTAAATATGCACAATTTAATTTTTGTAAATAATGCATGAATTATTGTCACAAGAAAAACACCACAATTAGCTGTTGTTGAGTGAAATAATTTGTTATGTTTTTAATTTAATAAAAATTTAATAAAGCGTTTTTTAAAAAAAGATTGCAAGTAAAGAACCCTATGACTTCTTCTTTCATAGGAAGGAAGTGGATTAATAGACTAAATTTCCCTAACAGAGTTAGAGAGCCTAATGCACTTATGTTGTTGTTGAATGCCAAATCTCATCTGTCCTCAATAACAGCACAATTTAATGGGAACTGTAGCCCAGCTACAACTAGAGGGCCATTGATTCCTGATCCTGTGCTTTTAGGAAAAAGTTCTAATGGGAATCCAATCCACATTCTCTACATGTATCTAAAGTACTGGATCAAAGGACTTTCCTTCGTCTGTCTATTCCTATGTTTTCTGAATCCACTCTTTTCCAGTTGGACAGGAAACTTATTATATTCACTTTATTTTACAGCATTCCCTAAATGTGATGCCTCTCTAACAACATAGCACCTTGCATTGAATTTCTTTGAGGCATCATGTCACTACCAACCAATCAAGCCATTTCCTGGGGCAACTATACAGCACTGCCAAGTTCTAGCTAAAGATAATATTAAGACAAATATACTGCTCAAAAAAATAAAGGGAACACAAGCAGAAGACATCCGAGATCTAAATGAATGAAATAGCCTTATTAAATACTTTGTTCGTTACATACAGTAGTTTTGTGTTCCCTTTAGTTGTTTGAGCAGTGTATAAACTACTGTATGTAAAGAACAAAGTATTTAATAAGGCTATTTCATTCATTCAGATCTCGGATGTCTTCTGCTTGTGTTCCCTTTATTTTTTTGAGCAGTGTATAAAGATACAGGAAAAGTAATGTAATGTATTGTAAAAAATATTAAAGGTGTTCGAGAATAAGTAATTGATTATAAATCTAGTTAGAAATATGCAAAGTTATAAAACATATTTAGAAGTGTATTTTCAGAATATATAATCAAATATTAATTTATATCATTTTAATGCTTTTTGAAAACAACATTAAGGTTTATTTATATAGGTACTTCTCTTGTTACACGGTGTTTATTTTCACTCTTTCTATTTTATGATTTACAGGAAATGGTATTTTGAAAACACAAAAATGGCAAAACTGATTCCATTCTGAACACTGTAACTGAATTTAGTCGAATTACATTGAACTGAATTGAATACTTTATTTGGCCAAGTGTGATTAGACATACAAGGAATTTGTTTCCCGTGCAGAAGCTCTCAGTGTACATGCAAAGCAACAGGATAATAACGATAGTCATAATGATCACCATAATCATATAATGCTAATAAGAGAGGGGAGTAAATAAGGATAAATAATAATACTACAGCTATACTTCATTAGATATACATAATCTTTGAATTTTCATCAAATCATATTTTGAAATCATGAGTGACATACATGGTCATAATAGGGTTAGAAATTTTGGGTTGGTCCACATTTTTAAGCAAATGGTACAATCAATGTCTAACATTTACCGGATTAATTTGTAGAGAGAACATAGATATTGATTCTGCAGATCTTCAGTTTCTCAAGGAAGTTTTGTGTAACTATATATGTATTAGAGAAATATGTGTATACCATGAACACAAAAAATAAATTCAAAATTATTTTTTAACTGCACAATAATTTAGAAATGTGATTGAATGATTAAATACGTAAAGAACAGAAATGTGTTTCCTATATCACTACTTATAAGTTGCTGTTCTTCATTCATCCAGTACCACAATGTACTTTTACTCACTTTAGAAATACATGTATATTATAATCCACCCCACAGTCATACCATCTGCTTGGGGATTGGTTATCAGTCCTACTACCTTTCACTGTTGACTTCTTGGCTTGAATTACTAGGCTATCTGGCTTGATCCCAGCTGCATCTCAGTGATCCAGTCCTTATTTAGACATTATCAGTAGCCACCTCCATTTCCATCTCTGAACAGAATTCCACACATTGCCTAGAGAATCCCTAACATTAACAAAAATTTAAGGATGTATTTCTTTTTACCGTCAAAAGTGTGTCTTAGTAACCTAGTTCAGAAAATATAATTCTGTGGTAAATACGTTGCCTGGGTTCTGTATATCAACTTTTTCTGAGAAACAAGAGATTCCAAAATTCAGAGTTAGCTGATTCCTTTTATTAGGAACAAGCAATACTTTTTATTTATTTTTATTTATTTGTTAAATTTATTTTCTGCCTAACTCACCATGGGGCTACTCTATGCTGGAAGAGGGTATGCGACCTTTTTGAATTCCCCACAATTCTTCTTTAACAGGTTAAGTAGTTCAAAAGCAGGCAAAGTGGACGAAATAAGAATGGGGTTTTTGGATATTTTGAATATTCTGAGATTAGCTGAAAGTTGTACCAAAACTGGACAATGATAATTAGATGCTTAAATGGGCTTAGAAAACAACATGTGTTTGCTATTTTGCTTTCTGCTGAGTTGAATTTTGCATGAAGAACAAGGAATTCCTGAGAATTAAGTCCACTATTATCTGAGAATCATTAGCTCTCGGTAGTTATGCAAAATAGGACAGTACAGTATTATCATTTCTGGTTCTATTGAAAATGACTGTACCTGTCACCCAGGAATTCAAATCTGTAACTCAGAAGTATATCTATTCTAATGTATAAACATTCATTATGATAGCAACATTTTCAAGGCAGGCATATAGTAAGCATAACAAATGTTATTCTATTTTTGTGATGTTGCATGTGGAAATGCTCCCCAACTTTCCTGGTTTCGGATAACATGTCATTTTTTCATTATATTAACCTTCATTAAGAAAGTTTGTTGGAGAATATTGGGAACCCAGATAAACATCAAGGTTAATGTAAATAAGAATATTATCTGCACCACTGGATTAAAAAAAAATACAGGACTGTGTTTAGGAAACTTGTTTAACACTCAGTTCTACACTCTCTCACTCTGACATCATTCTTAGCACTTGGCTAATTCTGGGAAATGTTACCCTTACACATTTAATTTAATACAGATGTACCTGAAATAAAATAACTTGTAAAACGTGCATAAATCATAATGATGCTATTTTGATCCTTCCTTTGCCTCTTCTTGCCATTTAGACCAACTTGTCACCTCTCCTTTAAATAGATTTCATTCTGCACATATGTCACCATACAAATAAAGCGCTGGTGCACCTTTACCAATCAAAGCTTCCCTTGTTTGGGCAACAGAGCTTGTTGCCATAATTCTCACAACACTATTGGCAGATTTGACAGCATTATTTAGGCCCAAGGCATTATATTTATGTATATCTTATTTTGCTTTTTTATGATGTAGGACCACTTCCTACACCTTCTTATTTATGTCTGCAGCAGCCTTGTTTCTGATTCAAATGTCATAAGAAGCTTAAGAGTGTGATATATTTAGTTTTAGCTTATGTTATGCACAAATCCAGATATCGCAGGGTACATGTGACTTATGTGACTGACTTACGGCATGTGTAAACTTTATGCTGCTTGAATGTACATGCATGCCTGCAATTATAGCAGACTAGATACTCCTCAGATAAACTCCTGCATTTTCATCTACAAGATATGCCTTCATTCTTGTATCTTCGCCTGTTCCTAGGAAAATCCTGTTAGATGTGCTGCTATCATTTCACTTTTATTCCATACCAGAGCAGCTCCTGTACCATTTCTTCAAAGAAAGAAATGGAATTCCTGTCCTCTATCAGCTTCTTCCATTTGTTGTAATTGTTGTGGCCAGGGCATGTTATAGGCTAAATCAGAATGAGAGTACTGATTCTAGAAGAAGATACAACAAGGCTTATATTATACCGATTAAGGCAGAGTAACCATTGAGACTTGAAGACAATGGGAGAAAAAGGAAATACCATGATGACTCTGGCAGCAATACACACCCATACAGAACAAAGCAGGGATTGGGATATAAAGGCACAGCACAGCTCAATTAATAAAATAATTCAGCAAAAAGATCTCAATCTTCATTTAGCTGTATTGATCCTAATGATGACTGCCTTCTGATTCTCTGTCCCTTCTCTGGGTTGGAACAGTTTTCTTATCTGATCAAAGATTATGGGAAGAAATATCTTCTCTTGTGATAGACAAAGACAAAAAAGAGCTGCCTCCTTCCCTTTTAAAAGCTTATCTGTGACCAACTGGATAATTTTTTCCAGAATAATATAATTTAGGTTTCCTAACATGTTTTCAAAGTCATTCAGCAAGTGCCTTGAATCTCCTGCTGATTGGTTGAAATCATTGTCCCAAAATGGAGAACATCAGGGCTTGACATAATCTAAACAGGGGGTCTGCCACCTTAAACACTCAAAGAGCCATTTGGACCTGTTTCCCACAGAAAAGAAAACACCGGGAGCCACAAAACCCTTCCCGTGCCTGACTATTTCTTGAGTGGCCACAAAACTAGCATATGTAGTTTGTTTGTTTGTTTGTTTGTTTGTTTGTTTGTTTGTTTATTTATTTATTTATTTATTTATTGTCAAATTTCTATACCGCCCTACTCCCGGGGGACTCAGGGCGGTGAACAGCCAAGATAAAATACAGATAATACAAACATTAAAAGTCCATTAAAATTATTAAATATTTTGGCCGAAACAAATTTAAAACACCCAATTTGTAAAACAGATTAAACGATTTAAACATTTAATTTAAATTTAAATTTAAAAGGGAGAGTTAGGCCAGGCCTAACTAGTTGAATTAAATATTTTGTTTCTTTCTGAAACTTTTATTTTCTTGGATTTATCCATTATTGGCCTACCGGGGATTGAAAAGCTCAAGAAATAGCATGATGATGGGTGTCGCACATTGGTTGTTGTGACAAATATTTTGAGTGGCAGGGAGCCGCAGCAGAGGGGTGAAAGAGCCACCTTTGGCTCCAGAGCCGCAGGTTGCTGATCCCTGATCTAAACCATTCAACAACACCATGGACTGATTCACAAAGGTCTTTGTTTCTCATGTGGATCTGATATCTGTGAATGACTAATTTCAGCATTCCTCACTCTAATACCTTTTTGATTTGGAATATTTCAGAATATCGTCAAAGACAAATTCCTTAGCAGTGTCAAATGTTAAGTATATTTCCTCCCTTTGCAGCTTCATAAACTGACCTCCCCAATATTCTATAGGTTTTAGAGACTTATTGGTTTATATTTTTTAAATAATTACAAATTAGCTACCAGCTAATAGGTATGTTACTACCGTACAGAAATGTGTGAATAGTCAATGTAGAACTGTACTTTAATAGTCTTCCTTTGCCTTGCAAAAAGTAAACAAAATGAGTTATCCTACACTAGGTATTTTGTAAACAACTCCAGATAAATGAAACTACTCATTATTCCAGAATAAATGGTTTTAGAAGTGCAGTTTTTAAGCCTTTATAGACTGGGTCTAAATATTTTTGCACATGGAATTAAATGCAAATAGTTTCTGACTTCATTTAACATGAATGATTCTTAGCATAAGCTAAGAAACGTAAACTATGTAGCATAAGAATCCCCATTGTTGGCACCCATCAGAATGATGGTCTTTAGCTTCATTATCCCTGGATGGATGTCCAGAGTCCATGTTGGGTGAAAATGATGGGAACTGTAGTCCAACATACTTGGAAGCTACCAAGTTAGCGAAGATTAGATGCAAAGTGTGACTAAATTAAAAGGTTTGGTTCTTCCTCATTCTTGCCTAGCAAAATGCAGGTAATAAAACACTAGTTTTGTCCTTTGTTGAGCAGAATATTTCTCTTCATCTGCATTATCTACTTCCCCAAACCATACAAAACTCCAAGAAAGTTCAGCAATTGCTCTTTGCATCAAGGTTGACCAAATCACCTTCATTTAAATTTCTACTTTCCAGTCAGATATGGAAAAATAGCTCAGCACAGATCCCAATTTCCTTTCATATTAGAGAAACTATATCTATAAACGTTTTTCATTTATTATAAAAGTAGACTAAAACAGTTTTCAAATAGGCTGCAATTCTGCCAAGCATAGAAAAATATGTTTGTTTCAAGTTCTAGATGTTCATTCATTCATTCAAACCAAGTTATGTTGGCCACAGTTGTATCTAAATGTTGCATGAACTAATTTAGGTCATTAAAATAACACCTTTACAATATTTGTATTTGTATGCCTTCATTTGTATGCCTTTATTTTGAAGTACAACAAAGTGTACTGGTATGTTTCGCTGGCCAGTAGTACATTAGCACTGTATCCTTAGGTGCACTGATATATCTTCAGGTATTTGTCCTTATATGTCTGAAGCAGCAAAATTTGGGTAATAACCTAAGGCATTATATTGTTCAGTTTTAATTTAGTTACGTGTCAATACAGCTATGATGGTTTGTAAATGACAATGGTAACTTGTGTCAAATTGTTATAGTTATACCAGGGGTGAAATGCTCCCGGTTCGGACCGGATCGCCCGATCCGGTAGCGATGACGGCAGGTGGTTCAGAGAACCGGTAGCAAAAATCCCTGCCCCCCCCCATGCCCAGCTGAGCCGAACGATTATCAGAGGCTTTTTAAAATTATTTTTAAAAGCATTTTTTCTACAACCTCTTCAGCTGAAAAAATGCTTTTAAAAGTAAAAAAAAAAGCCTCTGATGATCGCGCAGCTCAACTGGGATCATCAGAGGCTTTTACATTTCACCACTGAGTTATACAAATCATTATTAAAACAAAACCATGCTTTAGTTCAATGTACATTATGCCAATTCAATATTTTTCCCCAAACATCTAAAATTTACCTGGCAAAACATGGCCTTTTTATTCTCTCCAGAGCAACAACTCCCAACCCCCAAGAAAAGCAGCTGCCATTTCTCTACCTGGGAATCCCTAGATTACCCTTACTTTGCTATCTCTTTTTCTATCACTGCCGTATCTTGCCTTCTTCTTGGGCTCCTTCAATTACTCACAGAATCTAATTGAAACAAGATTCTATTTCTTCTCCATTATGCATGCAAGCTCAGCCCTCTTTTAAAAGTTCTGATCTACTCTGTACAGTTTTCAACATTTCAGTAACAGGACACGCCTTAAACTTTATATGAATTAAAAGCCAGGGATAGCAGAAAGTGATAAATAATATACTGTATGCTGATAGATTCTGGCCTGATTTAATCCCCAAATGTCTGATAGGTACAAGTGAAAAATTTCCCTTTAAATTAGGTTGTTGGAAAAAAAAATTCCAGGTGTGAGAGAAAAATAATTTTGAATAGAAAAGAAATTGGAATTGCTTGTGTTTTCTTTAAGCTGGTCAGAAATTCCTGGGCTGGCCATGTGCTCAAAATCACCCTGACCTTAATTCCAAACCCATTTGCTAGCCCAAACTATATTTTGCATATCTAATAGTACAATTGATAGCTCTTAGGTTTCATACCACTAATGCTGCTCACCCTACAACAGAGCCTCTGCTTTCAGAATTGGAACTTCTCCTGGATTAGGAGAGGCTGTCATTTGGTGTCAGCTAAAAAAAGTTACAGGTAATCCTTGATTTACTACCACCATTGAGCCCAAAATATCTGTTAAGTCAGAAATTTGTTAAGTGAGTTTTGCCCCATTTTACGACCTTTCTTGCCACAGTTGTTAAGTGAATCACTGCAGGCATTAAATTAGTAACCCAGTTGTAAAGTGAATTTGGCTTCCCCATTGACTGCTTGTCAGAAGGTCGTAAAAGTTGATCACATGACCGAGGACACTGCACCATAAATATGAATCAGTTGCCAAGAATCTGGATTTTGATCACGTAACCATGGGGATGCTGCAAAGATCGTAAGTGTGAACAACTTTTTTCAATGCTGTTGTAACTTTGAATGGTCACTAAATGAACTGTTGTAAGTCAAGGACTATTTGTATTTTCTCAGTGGCTATAGACCAGAGACCAGGGTCATGATATCAGAGAAGGCTTTTTAAGGGAGTTGTTTTGTGAAAATATTTACATCCTGGACATAAACTGTTTCAACTCCTACCCTCAAAACGACGCTATACAGCATTATACACCACGACAACTAGATACAAGAACAGTTTTTTCCCAAACGCCATCACTCTGCTAAACAAATAATTCCCTCAAACTGTCAAACTGTTCACTAAGGCTGCATTACTATTGCTATTGGTCTTCTCATCGTTCCTGTCACCCATCTCCTCCCACTTGTGACTGCATGACTGTAACTTTGTTGCTTATATCCTTGAGATTTATATTGATGTTGATTGTTTCCTAGTATGATTTGATTGCTTATTGTACCGTATGACTGTCACTGGATGTTGTGCCTTGTGATTCTTGATGAGTATATCTTTTTATGTACCCTGAGAGCGTATGCACCAAAGAAAAATTCCTTGTGTCCAATCACACTTGGCCAATAAAGAATTCTATTCTGTTCTGTTCTGTATACATTTAAAAGATTTTTTTGAGGGGTTGGTTCCCCTCTAAGCAAAAGGCAGATACTTTATGGAGAGAACTGCCAAATCATAGGAGAGACTCCCTCTTGAAATCGTCCCAAAGTTTCCGCCTGTGTTGTTATTGAAATCCATTCAGAAAGAAAGAAAGAAAGAAAGAAAGAAAGAAAGAAAGAAAGAAAGAAAGAAAGAAAGAAAGAGGAAAAGAAAAAAAAATAAAGAGAATGGAAAAGAAAGAAAAAAAGAAAGAAAGAAAGAAAGAAAGAAAGAGGGAAAAAAGAAAGAGAAAGAAAGAGAATGTAAAAGAGAAAGAAAGAAAGGAAGAGGAAAAGAAAGAAAAAGAAAGAGAATGGAAAAGAAAGAAAGAAAGAAAGAAAGAAAGAAAGAGGAAAAGAAAGAAAAAGAGAATGGAAAAGAAAGAAAGAAAGAAAGAGGAAAAGAAAGAGAAAGAAAGAGAATGTAAAAGAGAAAGAAAGAAAGAAAGAGGAAAAGAAAGAAAAAGAAAGAGAATGGAAAAGAAAGAAAGAAAGAAAGAAAGAGGAAAAGAAAGAAAGAAAGAAAGAGGAAAAGAAAGAAAAAGAAAGAGAATGGAAAAGAAAGAAAGAAAGAAAGAGGAAAAGAAAGAAAAAGAAAGAGAATGGAAAAGAAAGAAAGACGGAAAAAAGAAAGAGAAAGAAAGAGAATGGAAAAGAAAGGAAGGAAGGAGCGGGTGGGTGGAAGCCTATTGCCTTTTGATTGGCAATACATAAGTAATCTCTCCGGAAACAGCTACAGAGCCATTACCCACCAACTTGAATTTCTACCACAGAGCAGAAGTTACACCCTAGCCTAGCGAAGGGGCCTCCCGCGAAAAGAGCCAGAAGGCTGGGTAAGCGCTGTGCTCCCTCACAGAAAAGAGCCATTGCCAGCGGGGGTCGCCCTTCACGGGATGCTGGGGCCCGGCGCTACTAGGATTGCCGAGCTCCCCACCCCTCCGCTTGCCAGCCGCTCCGTGGGCAGCCGCGGGGTCAGCAGAGGCAGGCGGTGCTTGTGGGGGCAGGAAGCCTCGGGGGTGGCCGGGAAGGAAGAGGAAAAAGCCGCTGACTCCATCCGGCCGCCAGAACCGCATTGAAAAAGGTTGCGATGCGGCCAGGGAGGGAGGCGTCTCCCGCTTCTCTTCCGCGCTCTAGTAGTTCATCGCGCCCGATTCCACCTACTCGACTCCCGCAACCAGCGAGGGGAAAAAAAAACGCCAGAGCAGGTTGCTAGGCAGGCCGCGCTCGTGACTCGTCAGCCCTCGCGGCGTCGGAAGATGCAACTTTCCCTTAAAGTGCTGCGGGGCGGGGAGGGGGGGGGCATCATCAACAATAGCACCACCAAACAAGGTTTAAAGGCGAGGGCGTGGGAAGACGGCTACACGCAAACACACCCGTTTGTATGTTGCAGAAAGAGTTTGCAGTAGCCGGAATGTTAGAGAATATAATGGGGAGTAGAGTAGAGCCAGAACCAGAGCAAAACTCGCCCAACCTCCAAATAGCTGGCATCTTAAGACCGTAAAGTTGTTTGCCTTCTTAAATGGTAGAGGTACAATCTCTTAACCCCTGCCCTTCTTGCTTCCATTATTATAAATTCCATTCATTGCATCCCCTTCAGTTTCCTATAAGGCTTTCTGGCCACGAAGTTGGGAAAGTGCCTTTCAAACTTTCTCATCCCTTCCTTCAAATAAATTCAGCTTAGAACGCATTGCTTGTACCACGTTTTGAAACTGTTTTGCAATCTACCAACCATCTGTATGCAAGCATGTTTCCTTAGAACAACCTTGTCCCTTTAAACACAGGCACTGGACCGTTCAAACCTTGCTCAGTTTTCTACATTTGTTTGATTTAAAACTGTGTGGGGAAATATGGTGCATGTTAAAGCATTGAGATTCCCTCTTCATTTACTTAATGACAGCATTAACTTTAATTCCAATCTCATCAATTAAGAGTATACCTGTCCTGGTAGCACTATACTTCAGCTCTTTTACTGTGAAACTTTTCACAATATATATATTTTATATAAATATGGACTTTTTCTATCTATACACCCTCCCTTTTAAAATAATGTGTTTTGCTAAATATCATTTTTGACTCATTCCATCTATTTGTATGATCCTGTTGTTCTTTACAAGGCCCTTCTGTTAGTCTATATTCTGAGAATTTGGACCTAAACAAAAAGGTAACTCAGGACAGGGTGAAAGTGGAGAAAAATAATAGATTTTAATTCACTTTGTAAAATTTAACACCCAGAAAGTTAAATTAAAGTACAGGAGGAGCATATTTGAATATCCAATGCTGTGGGGGGAAATTCCAAATAAGATAAACATAAGGAATACCAGGTGAAAATGTATTATAATGCTTTACCTGGACATGGTAATCTCAGCTTGAGGGCTCTGGGATTTCTCCAGTCCCAGTTTGGTGAAGATACCCACCAGCACCATGATGGCCACCACACCACAAATAATGTATACAATCATGTTGGTCTTGTCCTTGGTAGGATTCTGAGGAGTCTCATCCACTCGAGGTGGTGGTTGGCCTGTGTTGACCCATTCTGGTGTCTCATAATTTGAACAACCACTTTGATCAAGTTTTCCACTTGTGAATTGACAGCAGAAGCGGTAACCACAAGTTCCACAGCAAAAATTATAGATCCCTGAATTGCAGTTAAATGGAGGATCCCACTGGCCCATCACATCATAATAACCAAGGCACCGCTCTCCCCCAGAGATGGACTCTGTGGGGGCTACAATTGTGTCCTCCAAGATGGGACCCGAAGTGGTATTGGTTTTGACCTCCACCTGCAGTTCTGACTCACGTTTCTGAGGATTAAGCGTTCCGGTCCAAACTTGTCCTGGGTCCATAAGAACTAAGCAATAGAATCCAAAAATACACCGTTCCATCTGTATGCCACTCCAGCTCACTAGTAAAACGGCTTTCTCTTTCCAAGACTAACTTCCACAATAGAGGAGACCTTGTTTTGTTTAGCAATGCAAGAAAGAGGATTTTAGAAAAAAAATCCAGTCAAAAATGGAAAGGTAATACATTTCTTTGTAAGTCACTTCTAGTGGAGAAGAGAGAGATTAACCTCTTGCTTTTTTCTCCAGAGCAAATGGCACAATCAAAATAAATCCTCTAGTCCAAGAAAAAAGAAAAAAGTGGGATGGGTGGGAGTATGGTTGGAAGTTGAAAAAAAGGAATGAGAGTAGAAGAAATCAGTATAATGTATAGCATCATCAGAAGACAATCTCACAATTTCCTGTGCAATCTCAAGAGATAGTAGATATGCAGTCCTCTTCTTTTAGCAGCAAATATTTGGCTTCTAATGTCATTTGAAAAGCTTTACTGAAAACCTTCATGGACTATATTCTCATCTTGACTTGAACCAAATCCCGAAAGCAGCCCTTCCCTTTCTTCTTCCTTCTGTCCCCTTTCTCAGAGACACTGTGCTTTCTGGAGGGGAAAAAATTCTTTGCACTACTGAGAAGGGAGGGATTATCAAAGGGGAACGAAAGAAAGAAAACAGGAGGGGTGGAGGGGGAGAGAAGGAGAGAGAGTATTGGAGGAATAAAAGCAGTTCTTACTTCTCTTTGAAGTCAGACCCACAAGTGCCTGATCATTTCCAAAGCAGATCAGAACAGAATCTTCAGGTTTTCATCCTCCATGTAGAATTTGGTTAAGACCCAGATATTGTTGCCATCAGGCCAGGTTGGATCCAAGAGGATTTCAACAGTGACAGTGCCCAATGATGCTAGTGCACAAGTGTGAAGAGCTGGTGAACAGCTGGCCAGTTTCTCCTCTGCCTGCCTCTTCCAGGCAGTGTACTAGTAGGGGAGAAACTGTCCAGCAATTCACTAGATTAATCCTTTATAGGGGCAGAACAGGAATAGCTATGCTTAAGAAAAAAACTCTCTGACACTATAATATCTGTCTGGCAGCATCACTGTTGCTCTTTCATGTTTGAGAACAGGATTGTAAAAGTACATTTTTAAAAACTTTTTGTTCCCCATTTATAGATTGTTATGAAAATAAAAATCAGTTTTTGATTCTTTTTAGGACTAAAGAGTACTCAGTGAGTAGAATGTGAGAAGAATGCATACGTATGTATATATAAATAAGGAAATATCTACAGCAATGTTTCTCAACCTTGGCAACTTTAAGATGGCTTGCCTTCAATTCACAGAATTCCCCAGTCTGCATAGGAGTTGAAGTCCATCCATCCTGAAATTGTCAAAGTTGAGAAATATGATCTATGGTATAACTTTTGAGCCAACTAAAAAGGGAATAATAGAGCTAGGTGCTGTACAATATCATCACAATCAAGGAAATTGTTTCTTCCAATTTCTTCCTTGACATTAATATATGAATTTATATATTGGTCACTATCCCAGCACTTGGTGCAATATAAGAGCAGGCATTGAAGCTACAGGAGAATCACATAGTTTGCCAGATAATAATCCTGCAATGTATTTTGAGAACACTTCTATCCCTGGATAACAATGAAAAAACGGTAACCTGATCTTTATTATTTTCTCTCTGCAGAATATTGTTTTCCGGATATCAGGGAGAAATCCCAAGTCAAATGTAAAATTTTAAAAAATGAGTAAAATTTTCTATTTTGATCTTTATTCCAGCAAGGCTCAAACAGAATTTTAGAATGGAAGGTTGGTCAGAATAATGGTCAGAATAGTCATAATTGATTGAAGGATAATTCAGTCTAGGGAAAATGCATATATTAAACATTTATCCACTTATTAATTTAAATACATTTTCATTGAAAAATAATTTTGTATAGGTTTAAAACTACAAAAACATAAAAAGAAAATTAGAATAGATAAAAAGTATGCAGAAATAAAAGAAAAACTGAAAATCAGTAAAAGTTAAAGAAAAAGAAAAAAGAGAAAAAGAAAAATATTTAAAGAAGCAGTTTCCAATCTTCTTTGCAGCAGATTTCCTCCCTCCCAAATTACATAATATGGTTCCCTTCTTCCCATAAACAACACCTTTTAATCAGTAAATCTCCAATTCATCAATTCACTTTTTCTATTTTCAACAAGCCTAGAAAAGATTTCTGGTCTTTTGCAAAATATTTTCTTTTTCTAATCAAACAGACCAATGTAGCCATTTCAGAAAGTTCTACTATCTTAACAGCCCATTCCTCCGTTGTGGATATTTGTGGATTGTGCGTGCGATCCCATTGTGAATCGGTAGTAAAGGTAAGTAGAAGCCACTCCTGATGTCCACCATGAATGATAAATAGTTCCTTCTTTATATTTACATTTCCACTAATCATTTGAGATATCTTTATCCGTTCTTGACAATTTATCCAGTGTTAGATACCAACGATATATCATCTTATAAAACTTTTCTTTTAAATTATAGTTTAATGTGAATTTAAGACCTTTCGTCTATATATTCTCCTGTTGTTCAAGCATTACATTATATCCAAAGTTCTTTGCCCACTGAATCATACAATGCTTTACATACTTGTTTTCCAAATTCAAATTCAATAACAATTTATAAAACTTAGCAATGTGTTCATCACTACCACACAGTAGGATATCCAATTTATTTTTCACTAAATCAAATCCATAACTCTTTTTGACTAGTTTAAATCTTTCTTTCAATTGTAAATATATAAAACAATGGCAAACATGTCCTTCTGATACTAACTCCTCTTTCGATTTGAGGATAGGGCCAATAATTGAAAGGTATTATTTTACCATAAATCCCAACAGTCTGGCCTCACCACCATTTCTTTTCTAAAAAAAAGCTTCCTGGGGAGGGACCCAAAGAGGCATCTTTGCAGAGATCCTTATTTTATCTTTATTTCAAACTCTTAGGTTGGCATGTTTAACAGAGTAATTATTAAAATCAACATTTACTTTAACCTTGTCATATCATAAATAGCCGTGCCATCCAAATCTTAATTCATGGCCCTCTAGCTTGAATAACCTCTTATTTTGGAAACCCACTCACTCTTTTAGCCAGACCAAACAACAAGCCTCAAAATATAATTTCAAATCTGGTAAAACCAGATCGCGTCTTTCCTTAGTACTTTGCAATAGTTTGTATCTAATTCTTTTTTTTTCGCTTGCTGTATAAACTTAGAGATGTTCATCTGCCATTGTTTAAATAGAGTATCGGTTACAAGTATTGGTGTGAAACAAAAAAGCATCTTTAGTAAAACATTCATCTTAATTACAGAGATTCTACCCAGTAACAATAGTTTCAGTTTATTCCACCTTAATAAGTCTTTTTTAACATCATTTCAAAGAGTGTGAAATTATTTTGAAACAGTTTAACATTTGTATTTGTCAATATAACCCCAGGTATTTCACCTTTTACTCCACCTTAAAAACCCAACATTTTAGTCAATATTTCATAAACTGAGATGTCATATTCTTAATAAGTATTGTTGTTTTCTGTTTGTTTATTTTACAGCCCGCTAAAGCTCCAAACTCATTTAATTTCTTCCATCAAATATTCTATATTTGTTTTTGGATCTTGCAAAAATATAACTAAGTCATCAGCAAATGCTCTCCATTTGTAAACTTCCTTTTTGATATTTACACATGTTATTTTCTAATCTTGTCTAATATCCCTGTTCAAAACTTCCAATACCAATATAAACAGCAAGGGAAATAAGGGGCGTATTCAAGGGCTTTGACCCCTTGAATAAAATGCTCTCTGAAGTCCGTATCTTTCAATTCTTTAACATATAAACCCAATCTAAGTTGTCAAAGGCCTTCTCTGCATCCAAACATATTAAAGCTGCCTGTTTCTCATTATGATATTGAAATATTCAATAATATTCAAAACAGTCTTTACATTTCTCTTAACAGTCTCTTAACTGGTTTTTTTTTGGCAAAAAGCCAGATTGATCTTAATGAATATATCGCTGTAAAACCTTCTTCTATCTTTCTGCAAAAATTGCAGCAAAAAGTTTGTAATCATTATTTAATAATGAAACTGGTCTGTAGGTTTTATATCCTCAGGATATAAAACCCTTGACCCTTCTTTGGTAATAACGTAATATTAGCTTCTTTTCAGGTTTGAGGTATCTTTGCTCCCTATAATACTCCATTCATTATATCCTTTAGTGGCTGAAGGAATTGATCCTCAAAGCATTTATAATATTGGCTTGGAAGATCATCTGGACTTGGAGTTTTATCTGGTTTCATTTTTTTTAATAGCTCCTGATATTTCAAAGGTAGTTACTGGATCACTTATAAGTTGTTTCTGAGCTTGTGAAAGTTTAGGTAAGCGTTGTCTTACCAGATTTCCGTCTATTCGTCTAAGAAGCATGTCAAGTTCCTGCTTCTTGTAGAGATTGGAATAGAAATGATCTTTTTAATAAGATCATTATCTGTTATTACATTGTCACATTCATAAATTTTATCGATCATTCCCTTTTCCCTTTCCTTTCTTAATTTATATGCCAGCCATCTTCCTGGTTTATTTGTGAACTCAAAATGTCTTTGTTTCACATAATTCATTTCTATTTCTTTAACTGTTAACATAAATAATTGTTGATGTAACAGTTTAATTTGATGTAAAATTTTCGAGTCTGTAGGTGTCTTCTTCAATTCAATTTCTTTCTGTTTAATTTCATCCAATATCTTTTGCATCTTTTCCTGAGATTTTTTTCTTCACTAGATGACTATGTTGTGTAAAATAGCCCCTCATAACTGCTTTACTCCTGGTAGCATCACAAATAGTCATCAAATTTGTCCCTTTACCCAGGTGATTATCAAAATATTCATTTGGTTTCTTTTTACAGTCCTTTACAATCATCTCTTTTTGAAAAATAGATTCATTTAATATCCATCTATAATTTAAGGTCTTTTTTTAAGTATCAAAAGAACTGGGTTATGATCACAGAAAGAGTTAGATAAAATATTAAATTGTAAAATGTTATTTGCAACACTTTTAGAGATCCATATCATAGAGATTCTCAACAATGATTTATGTTGTTCTGAGAAAAAAAATTCTTTAGCAGAGCCATTTCTTTGCCTCCACAAATTTGTCAACGCTAAATTGTCCATCATCTCAAAAAAAAAGTCTTTGGTAATTTACCCTGAAGAAGTTTAATCCCTTTAGTAGATGTTATATCCAAAACTGAAGAAATCACTCCATTCCTGTCTCACAAAATAAGCTAATTTTCATAAGAAAAAGGTAATAGTTGATCCATAAGATATTCAAAATATTTAGTTTATCATTCTTTGGCACATAAAGTCCAATTAGTACTGATTTTGTTCCATTAAGATCAATTTCCACAGCTACATATCTACCATACTCATCTGATAGAATTAATTTGGGTTTAACTTGGTTTTTATATATAAAACGACTCCATTAATCTTTGTTAAACCAGCTGATATAAATTTCTCCCCTAATCTCTTATTTATTAAACAGTTCTTATCTTGTATCTTAATGTGTGTTTTTTGAAGACAGATTATATCAGCATTTAGTTTCTTTAGATAATGAAGTATTTTTTACATTTAGATGGAGCATTTGCCCTATTAATATTCTACATTATAATATTATTCTCCATTTTTAGATAATGTGGCAAATCCATGTGCAGCCATCTCAACTGCCTCTTCTTTGATATCAGGTTTTTGAGGTTCATCTATCTCTAATTGCTTATCTGTATCCATTTCTTCAGTTGGTTCCAAAATTATTTTATGTTTAATCATGAAATACTTGGCTTTTTCTATAGAATTCAGTCTGAATCTTTGCTCTTGGTAGGTAAATATCACTCCTTCAAGTTTGTCCCAGCAAAAAGCGATTTTTCTCCTTTTCAGGATATCTGTGAGGAAAGACTTTCTTTTTTCTTAAGATTCTGACAGGGATTTCCTACAAAGCAATTATATCTATATTTTCCATTCTTAATTTAGATTTGAAGTGGCAGTCAAAAACGTAATCTCTCGTTCTTCCTACAAAATGAAACTAAAACATCTCTTGGTAATTTTCATGTCTTGGTTTCAAGTGAATATTAAAATTTTAAATTCTGTGCATCATCATACATATTTGTCTCCAGTATTTTTTCGCAAGTCTATGATGCATGATAAAATGTCCCTATGTTTTTCACATTTCCCACATATAAACCTAGACAATTATAACAAGATATTGCTATGATTTAGGACTGAAGTACAAACTCATCAGATATGAATTGTAGTTCAAATCATGGCCTTGTCATTCCAAGAGGCCCTTTACCTAATATTATAATGAGCAGCAAAACATATTTCTCCTTTTTCTCCCATGGGGACCATAATGGCAAAAAAGCCTGCTTCTCAGCAAGTGGGGAGAGAGGAATTTTTATCAGCTGTTGATAAGCTTATTGATCAGCCTTAGTAACACTATCCTTCAAGACACCACAACTTCTTAATTGTAACAATTACTTAATGCCATACTGATGAGATGAATGGAAATTTATTGAAATATTCAGTTTAAAGTAACCTATTATGAAATACATGTAGTCTTTATCATGACCACAAAAGACCCTGGAAAATTTATTCTTAAGTGATTTGTTTGTTAAATGAGGCATCTAAATTTCTTCACTAAATAAGGATGACTCAAGCCTATCTCAGCTTGAACTGTGCAAAGGCCCTTCTAGCCATGACTACTATTTGCTCTTCAAGCAGATCTTGTCAGTCTAGATACCCTGATTTTTATTTTGAGAGTGCTATTTAGAAGTATTCTTAGAATACTTCTAAGAAAGAAACACAGAAGTATTCTAAGCATAGCTCATAAAACTATCTGCTACAATGTCCTACCTGTCAATGACTACTTCAGCTTCAACCACAACAATACACGAGCACACAATAGATACAAATTTAAAGTGAACTGCTCCAAACTTGATTGCAGAAAATATGACTTCAACAACAGAGTGGTCAATGCCTGGAATGCACTACTTGACTCTGTGGTTTCATCCCAAAACCTCCAAAATTTTAACCTGTTGACCTTATCCGATTCCTAAGAGGTCTGTAAGGGGCGTGCATAAGAGCACCAGCATGCCTACTGTCCCTGTCCTAATGTTTCCTCTATTTGTATCTATTTTATGTATCCAAGCTATGTTTATACTTATTACCTAATATGTTCTTGACAAATAAAATAAAAAATAAAAATGCAAAAGAGAATAAACAAATGGCAACTCAGACTGCTCAGTGCTTTGTCTGGAAGTGTGCCATTTTATCAGGAGAAAAGACAAAAATGAATGGCAATGGTGTGGAGCATCTTGGGGAGTTAGCAAGAGGAGAATGACTTTGGCATCTGGAAAGCAAAATTATGTTTAGTAAGTAGCCACTTCTAGCTTCCTTCATGGCACTATTTAGTGGGAATACCTATGATATGTTTTCAGAATTCCAAATGTATGACATCCAAAAAGTTGGGGACCTTGGAATTTCCTTATTTGGCAGCAATGGAGAGGCTTAATACAAAAGTTTCCCCATATCTTTCTAGGCTTTGGGTACTATAGAGCAGTGTTTCTCAAACTCTGCAAATTTAAGGTGTGTGGGCTACAATTCCCAGAATTCCCCACTAGCCACACTGGCTGAGGAATTCTGGTAGTTGAAGTCCATGCATTTTAAATTTGCCAAGTATGAGAAACACAGCTATAGGCAATTACAATGATGAGAGGATAACAGGCCCTGTAAAGACTGAGGATTTCAACAAACTTCCTGAGTTGACCAAAGATTTAGCGGCCAAGCACACTATAGCATGGCTAAATAATAATTATGCACATTAATAATTAATCTAATAACAGGTTTCAACCAGGTATAGGCACTGAGCTCTCCTGAATTTGATTAGTTTCTTTTGCTAAAGGCTGGGAGTTAGCCTCTAAGCAATAATACCAATATGCTATACTTTGCTTTGAATTTAATTGTTGAGTTCTAATTGCCTTTCCATTGAATACAGCTATCTTATCATGATGGGTGGTAACTTGGGCATCTATGGAGGGGAAGGGGGACAAATTATGAAATATATTTGATAGTGTCATCACGCAGATATTGTGAGATGCGAGTACATAATTGTAGCATTTACATAGTGGCATGACAATGCATAGTTCATTATTTTAGCATCAATTAGATTTGCTGTATGTGCCATTGTGCATGCAATAATATAAGAGACCTTATGTGAGCATGTAAATAGATGGTAAGCCAAATGATAATTTGATGGTTATGTTTTAAATCAACTTTGTCTCAATCTGAAAATGCTTCCTACCTGCAAGAGAAGGAAAATCTCCTCTTCCACAGACCTATCAACAAAGTGCTAATTTTTCTGTCGAAAGTACTAAAACACTTTTGTGAATATTAACAGCCCTCTTAGCTCAGAAACACTGAATAATGCGGAACAAAAGAATTCAGTGTGAGCCAGTGCAAAGAAGAAAAGCAGATCTTCACCCAGAGCTCAAGGGAGTAAAAGAAGACATAATGTACCAGGTGGATTATGGCTAATGAATAGGCAGGGAAATGGTCTTGAAATGAGATCAAATCTCTCTACTCCCATCCTCAAAGCCAGCTCTATTCATGTCATTTCTTGCATCCTTGCTAAACTCCATTGGGGCTGTAAAAGATGGGTTTAGCAGCTGACTAGTGGTTCAATGACCCATTAGTTTTGTTAGCTTCTTTCTTTCTACTGTCAGTCCCTGATGGCTGAATACAAGAACAAGCCTCCCATCCTGCACTTTGGTGTGCAATACTACACTACAGGGGCACATTTCTTTCTGATTCCAGCTGGTAATCAGTTTATACCCTGAAGCGTGGGGATTAATAGCTCTTGTTTCATTACTTTCTGCTGACCTAACATTCCCCCGTTAGTTTAGATGGTAGAAAAGACCATCCTTTCCTCCTGTTTCTTAGGAAAGCAGTTAGGTTGGGTTGATGGTGCAATGCAGAAAGCTAGCTGATATTCTCATGATTTTTGCCAGGATCCACTCTGACTTTTCAATTTAGTCTTTTTTTTCCTTCCTCTTTTTTACTTTTCCAACCTAGCTTTCTAAGACTAGTTGGATATAGGACACCATTTCTTTGTCCTTTGTCTTCCAAATCTCTGGATATGTTTTCCATACGTACAGTAACTATGGCAAGTTGCCTCCTCAAGTTTTAGAGTCAGGCCTAATGGTTTTTGTTCTGTTAAGATCAAACGTTTACCAATTCTACCAATGATAAATTTTATCTACCAATAGATAAATACTAATTGATTTCTCTTATAAGAAAATTTTAATAGTGACATTTCTATTTCTTAGAGAAAGCATCAAATATTTCTGCTAAACAAAACAGAACAGCATAGTTACCATTCCATATCAACCTACTTTGCAATTCTCTTTTCAGGAGCATTTCAAGATCTTTTACTTAGGACAATTCTGCTCTTCCTGCTTACCCCAGTGTGAAAAATAGGTCACCTACCACTTTGAGAGAGAGGAACAGATGAGATCATCCTCCGTCTGCACCTAACCTGTTCGGAAGGTGACCTCCACCCTGGTTTTCTTGCTGAGCACCAGAAGGAGTGCTTTATTTTCTCCTTGGTACAGGCAGGGCTGTCTGCTCTATTTGCTGCACTTCATTGCCTCTTGCACAAATGCCTCCACTCCATGGCAGGCATGTCACCCATCCCTACTTTCAGTCCCCAGTGGCCATTTGGTACTGGGTTGCTAGCTGCTGACATGAAAGCCAGGTGAAATGCTGGATAGCATTTTTTATTTGGTTTTGGTTTTTAATGAGTATATCAGAGGGATAGTAAAATGCTGGCATTTCTTTTTCTTTTAACAGGTTCAGCCCAGAAAGTTGGAAACGCTGCCCATTTCTCCTGTCCTCCTTTTTCTTCTTCCTGGATGAAATTGACAAGAGTTCTGCCAAGTTTCCCCTTCCAGCTCACAAGTGAGAGGAAGAAATGTAAAAATCCTCCCCCTCCCCCAGTCCTGAAAAGACCTACCCAGAGAAGAGAAAGTAATTGCCAATTAGCTTTTTGGGATGGTTGGCAGGTGAAAAGAAGCAGGGAATCCACCATCAGATGCCTTGTTAACCATGGTCTGGACAGGGATGAGGTGGAGAAAGTAATATTGGAAAGGATTACCTAGTTCTCCCTAGTTCTCTGTTAAATGAAGGCAGGGGAGGAGAAAAGTGCTTTCAGAACTTGCAAGATTCTGTTACTATAACTTTACCATAAAGATAGTGTTAGTATTCATGGCTTTTGTTACCTGACTGGACTACCTCAAAGGACTGACAGTTGGTGTGTGTTTTTTTAGGTGGTTTACTCATAGGAGATAAATAGCTAATGGCTGCAATGTGGAAAACCCCCAAGGCATCATTTCAGTATATGATATTGAAGTATTTTCCTCCTCTTGGAATAGAAATTAAGGCTGTTGGCAGCCTACATGGATTGAATAGTTGACCAAAACCAATAATTAACAGGCTGTAAATTATATGTTTATTTTTTACATCTGTTTCTGTCCATAGGATACTGAGCTCAATTCTCTGCATGGACATCTGGAAGTAAGTCCCACAGAGCAGCACAGGAAGGAGAAACTCTCTGCATGCAGCTGAAACACTTGTACTTTCCCTCCACACTTTTATCCTAAAACTGATAGAAAATGTAAGCTAGCTCTTGTGAAAATAGATTCTTTTTAATAAGACATATATGGACATAGTTTAAATGAAATTACTATTAGGTAGGAAATTACTCTCATAACTTCCATTTCCCATTTTGGGACCGGCAACAGTTATACTAGAGAGCAATTAAAGTGTAGTTTATAGAAAATGTCTTTGCGTACTTCTGTCTCTCTAAATAAGGTTATGTAAGTGATACATGTCTGCAAACAGTATATGGGAGGCAGTGATGGGTGCCAGCAGCAAGAATTGCTCTGTTTCTTTACCGTAGTAGCCACAGCTTCACCTCATGGGGAATTGTAATGAAAGTACATTTCTACATTGAGCAAATTATTGTTTTAAAACTAGGTTCATTGTCATTGCATGAAGAGATTTTAGTAGACAAGAAGAGAAGAGAGCTTTTTTATTGTTTTAATTATAGGATGGAAGATATAGAGAGCTTTAATTCATAAATTCTCTCTTCTACTCCCCCTTTCTTAGTTTCAGTACAACTGCAATTGTGCTAGAGGTGTGTAAAGAAATATAACGAAAGTGGCCATTACAAAAGGCAGAAGAGCCAGCACTGCTTTGCCAATTAATTTGGTCACTTAACCCAGAGAAGTTTCACATGAGGCACTAGTTATTAGTAGTTAATTTATTGTATTAGAGTATGTAGACACAGTTATTTGCTGAGATTGGGGGGAATATTAAATATTTTTTATTAAATAAATAAATAAATAAAAATTTTCCAAATGACTTAGCAATTCCCGTACTATCCCTTATTCCAAATAATGATTTATGTTGTTTTATCCCTTAGTCTCAGCATCTTATTTGTATCATGATAAATCTATCTCAGCATCCACTTCTGTCCTACTATCGCAGCACCATTGAGAGTGTCCTGACATACGGCATTCTTGCATGGTATGGGAGCAGCTTTGTAGCGGACAAAAAAGCTCTACAGAGAATCATTAAAACTGCCCAGAATATCATCAGACTCCAGCTACCAGCCCTGGATGACATCTTCGAATCTCGCTGTTTGGGAAAGTTGCATAATATTCTCAGAGACTCTTCCCATCCTGCTTACAATCTTTTTGCACTGTTCCCTTCTGGCAGAAGATACAGAACAATTAAAACTCGGACCACACATTTTCTGAATAGTTTTTATTCCAGAGCTATAATTGCACTCAACAATGAACTAAAGGGCCACCATCAGTGAGCTGTTGGACAGTATTACTTGGTCTGTTGTGTGGATGTTTGGGTGGTTTAGGGGTGGGGAATTGTGGTGGGTGGGAGTGTGTTTGGGAATTGTTATGTTTGTTGGACCTGGGTGTTAAGTGAATTTCGTCGTATGGGTATACTGTGTATACACGTAAAATGATAATAAAGTTATTTATTTATTTATTGTTATTTATTTATAACCAGAACTGGACACAGTATTACAATTGTGGTCTTACCAAAGTAGTACAAACCAGTACTAATAAGTCATGTGCTATTCCTCTGTTGATGCAGCCTACAACTGCCTTAACTTTTTTGGCAGCTGCAGCACACTGCTGGCTCAAAAAGATCCCTCTCCCAGTCACTACTGTTGAGCTAGTATTCTATACCTGTTCTTTTGGTTTTCCTGTCTAAGTGTAAGACCTTAATTTTCTCCCAGCTGAATTGCATTTTGTTGGATATGACACCCAATTTTCAAGTCTGTCAAGATTCTTCTATATCTATATCTTCTATATCTTGAGTCTATCTTCTAAAGTGCTGCAAATTTCATGAATTCCTCTTCTATCCCCTCACCTAAATCATTTATGAAGATGTTTACTAGTACTGGGCCTAAGACAGAACCTTAGGTACCCCATTGAATGTTTTCCTCTGTTTAGATATAGTTCCATTGAGAACTACACGTTGAGCATGGTTGGTCGGCTAATTGCGTATCTATCTGGTGGTGGATGGATCTATCCCACATTTTTCTATTTTACCAAGTAGTAGATCATGGTCTAATTACTGAAGTCTATGTAAATTATGTCCACAGTATTTGTCTGATTCACTAATTTAGTCTAAGAAGGCAATAAGATTTGTCTGGTATAATCTATTTTTAACAAACCCATATTGGCTTCTAGTAATAGCTTTGGTCATTTCTTGGTGCTCATAAATCTACTATTTATTTTTTCCAGGATTTTCTCAGGAATTGATGACAGCTGATTGGTCTGTACAGATAGTCCTCAATTTACAACAGTTCATTTAGTGACCATTTGAAGTTACAATGACACTGAAAAAAGTGATTTATGGCCATTTTTCACAATTATGACCATTGCAGCAGCCCATGGTAATGTGATTTATATTTGGATGCTTGACAACTAACTCACATTTATGATGGTTGCAGTGTCCCAGGGTCATATGATTATGTTTTACAACCTTCTGATAAGTAAAGTCAATGGGGAAACCAGATTCACTTAACAACTGTGTTACTAATTTAACAACTGCAATGATTCAGTTAACAAATGTGGCAAAGAAAAGTCATAAAATGGGGCAAAATTCACTTAACTAATTTCTCACTTGGCAGCATAAATTTTGGGCTCAATTGTGGTCGTAAGTCAAGAACTATCTGTAGTTTTCTGGATCCATTTCCCCCCTTTTTAAAAATTAGAACCATATCAACTATTTTCCAGTCCTCTGGTAGTTTCCTGGTGCTCCAGGATCTTTGGAAAGATTCTGTTCAGTGGTTCTGAGATCTGCTGGCTCTTTTTAAAACTCTTGGATGTAATCCATCTGATTTTGGTGATTTGACCTTGACTAGGGTGGATAGATGTTCTCTTACAATTTTCCTGCCTATTTTGACTTTTATCCCTATTCTGTCTTTTATACTCCTGCTTTTGATAGTTTGGGCTATTTTTTGTTTTTGAGTAAAGACAGTTGGAAAGAATGAATAAGCAGTTCTGCTTTCTCCCTGCTACTCATCACCTCCTTGCCATCTGCTCCTATTAGTGGACTAAATGTTTTCTTTTTTTCTTGTTTTTTCCACATTGAAATTTAAAAAAAAATATTTTTGACATTTGTTGCAAGTCTTAGCTCATTCTGAGCCTTAGCTTACCTGACTTCATCCTTGCAGATTTGGGGTATTTGCTGGTATTTGCTGTTTTAGTTATGTGTCCTCCTTTCCATTTTTTATGCTGCTATTTTCAGAATAATGGAAGAGTAGCACAATCTATACAAGAATGGATGCCCTTTATACCCCTATTCCGTCTTTTTAAATGGACCTGGCTTTGAAATGAGCAGTGATATATTGAGAAAGAGAACTCTTGCAGTACATTGTAATTTTTATTGGAGAATGAAAATAGCTCATATAATTCTTCCATGTAAGGCCTGGAAGGAAGTTTATCTGAGAATACTAGCTACAAGAAAACAGGTGTGTGTGGGGGGGGTGGAGGATTCTGCTATTCTATTATTTCCTTCATTTCTATCTCCTCTGAGAAAATCTGTGTGGTGGACAAATTACAATGTATACAGATATTTTATCTTCACAATAATCCTGTGAGGTGAATTAGAGTAACAGTAAGTGGCTCAAGGGAGTTTCAGGCTAAATGGGGATATAAAACTCCCTCACCCCTAATAATTATTTTAATTAGTACACTACACTGGTTGAGAGTAGTTTTGTTAATCTGTTTAGTCACCATGCTAGCTGCAAACATAAAAGCCCATGCCCCTCAGCCAATCTTGAAAGTATTTGAAACCTGATTTGCTCACAATGTTATTAGTCCTTGTCTCAGCATCCTTCATTATTTTCTGGACAGTATAATGAAGAAGGACAAGGTGGCTGCAACTTAAGATAAAAGACATTCCAGAATAGTTAAAGAAGGCATATCCATCCATCTCTTTTCTTACAAATTTCATCATCTCATCTACTATAACTCTGGATTTCAAACGTTAAGCATGTTCTTCAGGCTCCATAAGGTAACCCATTCCTTCAATAGGAGTTTGAAGATAACATACAAAGGGATTGAATATGTGTGATGCAATTGTCTATTATGGCCTCTTTCCCAAGTTCTGCAAACAGTCTAATGTGGCTTGGAATCTAATGTTTTGTTCATATGTTATGAAATCCAGAGCACTAAGTGTTCACTACATATGAATAGAGTTTCAGGGTCTTCACCATTAGCCTTGGAATTCCTTGTCAGTATGGAGTTTAATGAGAGTTTTAATCTTAGTTTCTGGTCCTTGAATTTTTTGTCAACGAGAACAAGAGAATAATGAGAATAATAGAACTAACTTAATCCTATGCTTTTCATGGTGAACTGCAAGCAAGACTACATATGATTGTTCCTGAGCCTGTCTATTTAAGTCATTAACAACACAATTTTTTAATTGTGAGAAAGACTTGGAAGAAGCTGTTTGAACTTAATATGCACAAAATGGGAGCTAGGAAGCACTATAAGCAAATGTTCCTAGTTCTTTATCATCTTGCCTGCCTCAGCAGGGTGAAACTGCTCTGAATGTTTTATATTCCCATAATACCTTTTTAAGGAATATTTTTTCATTATGTTTAGCAGCAGCGTGAACAAAAAATTAACCTGCAAATTAACTCACAAAATTTATTGCTCTAAATTATTCTGAACAAGTATAGTGTACCATCTTACACCTTTCATCTTTCACTTTTAGTGCCAAAGTTATTTTCCCCTCCATAACAGGACTAACGCATAACAGACGCAGACAAAAATATAAAATAAAGTAAGAACGCCAACAGAGAGAGGGAAAAATCCTGCTTTTATCACTCTGCTTTTGTCCTACAAATTCCAAAAAAGAAATTCCAATTTCCTGACATTTTTCAGGAAATATTTTTTTTCAAGAGGAAAAGGTGAGCATGAAGTTGCGCCTCCTGAATTGGTTGGAAAATATTAGTTCTGCCTGCCTGACTCTTTAGCATGATGGGCTCTCCATTTTTGTACCCTGTTAAGACAATGTGGAATGGTGGAATAGGATGATGGATCTGTTACAAGGATTCATGGATCAGGCCCAACACCAAGACATGAGTCAGTAGATCAATTAAATCCCTTTTATTTACAGTTTCATCTTAACATCACTTGCTACATCTGGATCTGGAAAGCATGGAGGATTGTGCCCACCTTTTATATCTGTAGGCGGAGACTCAGGTAAGGAGGGGTCTGTGGGTGGAGTTGGCCAGGTGGGCGTTTGGGTTAACCCCTGCACTACTGTACTATAGCTGACCCCTGGCATGGGTAAGGCATTTACACTTGACAAATCCCCCTCTAAATGCCTGACCTGTGGCTGTAGGCCTGACTGATTGATGGGTACTCTGGGGCGGATATTGAGTTTGGATACTAAGTGTGAATGCTGTTTACCCTGCAGTGGTTTTGTGAGTATGTCTGCGGTCTGTTCTTCTGTGTCACAATGTATGGCTTTTATGAACCCGATTCTGGAGAGCTGTCTTACGTGTTTGTACTTTATGTCTATATGTCTTGATCTTTGTCCTACAGCGTCGGCCATGGATATTTCTATGGCGGCCTTGTTGTCTTCGTAGATGTTAATCGGGTAAGCTGGTTCTCTCCACACACTGGCGAGTAGGTCGTCGAACCAGATAAGATTGTTGGCGGCTTTGGAAAGGCATATGTATTCTGCCTCAGTGGTGGAGGTGGCTACCAGGATTTGTTTACCTGTGTACCAGTGCACTGGGCTATTGTTCAAGTAAAATATGTATCCTGATGTGCTTTTCCTACCTTTGGTATCCCCGGCCCAGTCAGTGTCAGCGTAACAGGAGAGAATGGGTTCGTCGGATGTTTCGGGTTCTAGAGCTAGGCATGCATTGGCACTTTGTTTTAGGTACCTTAGCACCCTTTTCACTGCGTCCCAGTGGTATGTGGTGGGTTTGCCCACGTGCCTGGACAGTAAATTAACTGATAGTGCAATGTCCGGACTTGTCCAGTTGGCGATATACAGAAGTGAGCCTATGACTGACCTGTACAGCGTGTTGTCTTCGAATTCAGGTGATTCATCATGCATGTTCTTTAGGAAGTCCGATTGCATGGGTGAATCACACCCCTTGGCATCTGCCATGTTGCATTTGTGGAGTAACTCATCTATCTTTTCCTTTTGGGATAGCTGAAAGCCTTTGGGGGTCTCATTGACCTGTACGCCTAGGTATCGGTTTATTTTTCCAAGGTACTTTAAGGTAAAGTGTTTACTTAGTCTGCTGGCGAAGGCCTTGCGATTCCCTTCGTGTTTGCTGATGTAAAGTATGTCATCCACGTAGACTAGGATGTATTCTGGCAAGTCCCCCTCTCTCCTGGTGAAAAAGCAGTTGTTGGCTACGGTTGCTGCGAACCCCATTGACTTCAGGACCTCGACCAGGCACTTGTACCAGCGTTTGCCTGACTGTTTTAGTCCGTACAGGCTTTTGTGAAGTAGCCAGGTGTCTCCCCTGTTGGTCCCTTTACTGTGTGGCGCTCTAACGTATATTTCCTTATCTAGGTTGGCATGCAGGTAAGCTGTCTGCACATCGAACTGGTGTACCTCTAGTCCTAGCAGGGAAGCGATGACCAGGGCACTTTTGACACTCTCTGTCCTCACGGTGGGCGAGTAGGTGTCAGTGTAGTCCTCTGGGAACCTTTGAGCAAACCCCTGGGCAACTAGCCTGGCTTTGTATAGGTTTTGGCCACCCTCTAGGTTCTTGACCTTGAAGATCCACCGGGTGCCTATCACGTTTTTGCCCTCTGGGACCTTGGCTGGGGTGTAGACCTCTAGCTTTTTCAGACTGTCCAGTTCTTTGGCCATGGCTGACTCCCACTTTGTCCTCTCCTCCTGGGGTAGTCTCAATACCTC